>NW_027639275.1:0-10000 GCF_951799975.1 Gobius niger | reverse complement strand
CCTCAGGGGGAGGAGTCTGTCACTAACTGGGCGTGGTCCTCAGGGGGAGGAGTCTGTCACTAACTGGGCGTGGTCCTCAGGGGGAGGAGTCTGTTACTAACTGGGCGTGGTCCTCAGGGGGAGGAGTCTATTACTAACTGGGCGTGGTCCTCAGGGGGAGGAGTCTGGAGTTAGTTTATTGATTCTAACTGGGCGTGGTCTTCAGGGGGAGGAGTCTGGAGTTAGTTTATTGATTCTAACTGGGCGTGGTCTTCAGGGGGAGGAGTCTGTTACTAACTGGGCGTGGTCCTCAGGGGGAGGAGTCTGGAGTTAGTTTATTGATTCTAACTGGGCGTGGTCTTCAGGGGGAGGAGTCTGTCACTAACTGGGCGTGGTCCTCGGGGGAGGAGTCTGTCACTAACTGGGCGTGGTCCTCAGGGGGAGGAGTCTGTTACTAACTGGGCATGGTCCTCAGGGGGAGGAGTCTGTCTCTAACTGGGCGTGGTCCTCAGGGGGAGGAGTCTGTTACTAACTGGGCGTGGTCCTCAGGGGGAGGAGTCTGGAGTTAGTTTATTGATTCTAACTGGGTGTGGTCCTCAGGGGGAGGAGTCTGTTACTAACTGGGCGTGGTCTTCAGGGGGAGGAGTCTGGAGCTAGTTTATTGATTCTAACTGGGTGTGGTCCTCAGGGGGAGGAGTCTGTCACTAACTGGGCGTGGTCTTCAGGGGGAGGAGTCTGTCACTAACTGGGCGTGGTCCTCAGGGGGAGGAGTCTGTTACTAACAGGGCGTGGTCCTCAGGGGGAGGAGTCTGTTACTAACTGGGCGTGGTCTTCAGGGGGAGGAGTCTGTTACTAACTGGGCGTGGTCTTCAGGGGGAGGAGTCTGTCACTAACTGGGCGTGGTCCTCAGGGGGAGGAGTCTGTTACTAACTGGGCGTGGTCTTCAGGGGGAGGAGTCTGTCACTAACTGGGCGTGGTCCTCAGGGGGAGGAGTCTGTTACTAACTGGGCGTGGTCCTCAGGGGGAGGAGTCTGTCACTAACTGGGCGTGGTCCTCAGGGGGAGGAGTCTGTCTCTAACTGGGCGTGGTCCTCAGGGGGAGGAGTCTGTCTCTAACTGGGCGTGGTCCTCAGGGGGAGGAGTCTGTTACTAACTGGGCGTGGTCTTCAGGGGGAGGAGTCTGTTACTAACTGGGCGTGGTCTTCAGGGGGAGGAGTCTGTCACTAACTGGGCGTGGTCCTCAGGGGGAGGAGTCTGTTACTAACTGGGCGTGGTCTTCAGGGGGAGGAGTCTGTTACTAACTGGGCGTGGTCTTCAGGGGGAGGAGTCTGTCACTAACTGGGCGTGGTCCTCAGGGGGAGGAGTCTGTTACTAACTGGGCGTGGTCTTCAGGGGGAGGAGTCTGTCACTAACTGGGCGTGGTCCTCAGGGGGAGGAGTCTGTTACTAACTGGGCGTGGTCCTCAGGGGGAGGAGTCTGTCACTAACTGGGCGTGGTCCTCAGGGGGAGGAGTCTGTCTCTAACTGGGCGTGGTCCTCAGGGGGAGGAGTCTGTCTCTAACTGGGCGTGGTCCTCAGGGGGAGGAGTCTGTTACTAACTGGGCGTGGTCCTCAGGGGGAGGAGTCTGTTACTAACTGGGCGTGGTCCTCAGGGGGAGGAGTCTGTTACTAACTGGGCGTGGTCCTCAGGGGAGGAGTCTGTCTCTAACTGGGCGTGGTCCTCAGGGGGAGGAGTCTGTCTCTAACTGGGCGTGGTCCTCAGGGGGAGGAGTCTGTTACTAACTGGGCGTGGTCCTCAGGGGGAGGAGTCTGTTACTAACTGGGCGTGGTCCTCAGGTGGAGCGTCTGATCCAGGAGCGAGGCTGGGAGTTCATGTGGAACGAGAGACTGGGATACGTCCTCACCTGCCCGTCCAACCTGGGCACCGGGCTGAGGGCGGGCGTGCACGTCAAACTGCCCCTGCTCAGCAAGGTACTGCATATACTACAACATACACTACTACTACACATACTACGACTACTACATACACTGTGAATACTCCGGCCTCAGACCTGACTCCTCCCCCTCTGCTCCTCAGGACTCGCGCTTCAATAAGATCCTGGATAACCTGCGTTTACAGAAGCGCGGCACAGGGGGCGTGGACACCGCCGCGGTGGGCGGGACCTTCGACATCTCCAACCTGGACCGTCTGGGACAGTCAGAGGTCAGAACATCATTTACCCGCTCACACATCAGGGACAAACTCACACTTATATGATGCTAGGTCTGTCAGGGCTCATTACTGAGGAAACAGCTCCCCCTGGTGGCCGTGGATTATGAACTGTGTAACGTCTTTAATCAATAATTATTCAAACTCATCAAACATGTCCAACATTAAGGATTCTCTCAGTTTAAAACGCACATTAGCGTTAGCGTTAGCGTTAGCATTAGCAGCTAGTAGCTCTGTTGAATAAACCATGTACCATTTGCTCTCATAAACTACAAAACTACATCGTGCTGTATGATTTTAACCCCTTAACTCCCACCTGAACAGATTCTATTTTCTCCAGTTTGGCTTTACCCCAATCAAAAAGCACCAAAACAGCCACAAAAAATGAGAAGAAAACAAGGATGTAAACGCAACAAAAATGTGACAAAAACTCAACAAAAAAAATGACAAAAATTCAACAAAAAAATGACAAAAAATCAACAAAAATGTGACAAAAATTCAACAAAATGTGACAAAAATTCAACAAAAAAATGACAAAATTCAACAAAAAAATGACAAAAATTCAACAAAAATGTGACAAAAATTCAACAAAAAAGTGACAAAAATTCAACAAAAATTCAACAAAAAAATGACAAAAATTCAACAAAAAAGTGACAAAAATTCAACAAAAAATGACAAAAATTCAACAAAAAATGACAAAAATTCAACAAAAATGTGACAAAAATTCAACAAAAATTCAACAAAAAATCTACAAAAATGTGACAAAAATTCAACAAAAAAGTGACAAAAATTCAACAAAAAAGTGACAAAAATTCAACAAAAAAGTGACAAAAATTCAACAAAAATGTGACAAAAATTCAACAAAAAAGTGACAAAAATTCAACAAAAATTCAACAAAAAAATGACAAAAATTCAACAAAAAAGTGACAAAAATTCAACAAAAAATGACAAAAATTCAACAAAAAATGACAAAAATTCAACAAAAATGTGACAAAAATTCAACAAAAATTCAACAAAAAATCTACAAAAATGTGACAAAAATTCAACAAAAAGTGACAAAAATTCAACAAAAAAGTGACAAAAATTCAACAAAAAATGACAAAAATTCAACAAAAATGTGACAAAAAATAAACAAAAAAATGACAAAAAATCAACAAAAAAGTGACAAAAATTCAACAAAAAAAAGACAAAAATTCAACAAAAATGTGACAAAAAATCAACAAAAAAATGACAAAAAATCAACAAAAAATCAACAAAAATTCAACAAAAATGGGAAAAAAAACAAAAACATACAAACGGTGACACAACACAGCAACAACGCGAGGAAAAAGCTCAGTTTTGTGGGTCTTAGCTTTCAAATGAGGTGTTACACAGGCCTCTATAACAGCCAAAGAGGACAGAATGCACTTGTTTCAGGCGGGGGGTCAGAGTAATGAGGTTCAGAGCCTGTAATGCTTCTTCAGTTCGGGGGGAGCTGAGCGTCTGTCTGCCCCCCCCCCCCCTCAGGTGCAGCTGGTGCAGACGGTGGTGGACGGGGTCAACTACCTGGTGGAGTGTGAGAAGCGTCTGGAGAAAGGCCAAGACATCAAAGTCCCAGCGCCCATCAAGACCTTCAAGTAGAGCGCCCCCTACCCCCGCAGTACCCCCCATGTAAACCGTAGACTCCGCCTCCCGTAGGGACGAGCAGAGCCGTGGAGCGGACTAAGGTCAGGAACTAAAACAGACGTTCAGGAGGAAACGCTCTTGTCCGGTTTCCTCCTGAACGTCTCACATTTAAAACTCTCTCTTTACGATGTTTGTCTGGAGTTTCTTCCTCGATAAATCTCTTTAGAACTATTTCAAAAACATGGTCCACTCCACTGTTCTCCACGTCTCTTTTCCTCCATCCAAAACATCTATAACCAATAACTTCATCTATAATCTAACGCCGCTCCTAAAGCCATTTCTGTGGATCAGGAAGAACGTTCTGCAGGAGAACGTCTGGAGGAGAACGTCTGGAGGAACGCTGGTGTCGTCATGGAGGTTTACAGGGTTTTTAAAGCACAGTCCGACGCACAGAGGGAGACTAATAAATGAATGAGATTTGTATTTTTACGTGAAGTTGATTTGAAAGTTTGAAATCGCCATAAAAAAGTCTGTTCTTTACGATTTAAGACTGAATTTGCCTAAAAACTGGAAACATTTGCACTTGTGTCGATCCAGGGTTTTCTTGTTCTTCGTGGAGACGTTTTAAAGTTTTAGTTTGTGTTTTACGATCGCACTAAATCTGTGAATGAAACGTTAATGATTTAAATGTTCAAATGACTTTGGAATGTTTTAAAGAATGTGTTTTTGTGTCTCGTGTGTTTAATGTGAATCTCAAACTGGATCTGAGGAAAACGAGCGGAAACAGAGCAAAGGTTCAGTGGGAGAGAAGTGTTAATAATCATCTGTAATGTTCATTTGCTTCGTGTTAATTCATATAAAACCTCAATCTTAAACCGTGTGTTTGTGGAGCAGCACTTAATTTCCCATGATGCATTTCAGTCACATTCACTCCTAACATGGGAGCCCCCGCCCCCTCGTCATCGGTGATAACAGCGCCCCCTGGTGGCCGCGGGTCAGCCCTGTGTTTCAAGTTTCAAGCTTAATGGTTTTGTACAGCCCAATATCACAACAGAAGTGGCCTCAAAGCTGCACCGAACATTAAGGCAATAAAACACAGCAATAAATGTGACAATTAAAAGATCAGGCAAATATAATGTCCAATAGGAGGCAGCGATGAGCGGCGTGGGCGTCCCCCGTCCTTAGACTCTCCAGCACGGCGAGGAAAAACTCACAAACCCGGCAGGAGAAAAGAGAAACCTTGGGGAGAACCACAGAAGGAGAGATCCAGTGTTAATTTCGTCGACTAAAATATTGAGTCTTAATTTTAGTCAAAGTGATATTTTTGTGACTAAAATTGGACTAAAACTAAATTAAAAGTTTCTCATGAGACTAAAACTGTGACTAAAATGTCCAGATGTTTGAGTCGACTAAAATCAGACTAAATAAAAATGAAAAGGAGAGACTAAAATCATCCAAACTTGTATTGAGCGTCTGAAAGAGCCTCAGATCATGTTTAAAGGATCAGCTCTGAGCTTTGTTCATGTGGAGCAGAAACATGAAGCAGAGGAACAACATTAAATATGATTAGAATGAATGTTATCAATGCAAAGTCCACTTAATTAGTCTTAAATTTAGTCGACTAAATTGACATGCAATTTTAGTCGACTAAAACTAGACTAAAATTGAAAAGATTTTTTTGACTAAATCTCGACTAAAATTACATTACATTTTAGTCAAAAGACTAAGACTAAAACTAAATTAAAATATGTTGTCAAAATTAACACTGGAGAGATCCACTCCCATGGACGGACAGGCTATAGAGACCCAGGGCCGAAGGATCCCTCAGCAGACGGGCCGAGATCACAGACCGTCCAGGCCTCAGGTTCCAGAATGCAGGTTCCTCTGTTCACCCAGGTTCCTCCATTCGATCTAGACAGGCACTCCTGAGGGGGAGTGGGACAGGAGACACCATGTGAATAGTGATGAACAGACTACAGATAAATTGTATCATGATAAAACAAAGTCTGCAGTAAGAAGAAGAGGACAGCGCTCAGTGGACCGTACTTCCCACAGCAGTGTTTCTCCTGAGGCAGCTTTACTTCAGGCTGTGGGTCAGAGCTTTACTTCAGGCTGTGGGTCAGAGCTTTACTTCAGGCTGAGGGTCAGAGCTTTACTTCAGGCTGAGGGTCAGGGCTTTACTTCAGGCTGAGGGTCAGAGCTTTACTTCAGGCTGAGGGTCAGAGCTTTACTTCAGGCTGAGGGTCAGAGCTTTACTTCAGGCTGTGGGTCAGAGCTTTACTTCAGGCTGTGGGTCAGAGCTTTACTTCAGGCTGAGGGTCAGAGCTTTACTTCAGGCTGAGGGTCAGAGCTTTACTTCAGGCTGAGAGTCAGAGCTTTACTTCAGGCTGAGAGTCAGAGCTTTACTTCAGGCTGTGGGTCAGAGCTTTACTTCGGGCTGTGGGTCAGAGCTTTACTTCAGGCTGAGAGTCAGAGCTTTACTTCAGACTGAGGGTCAGAGCTTTACTTCAGGCTGAGGGTCAGAGCTTTACTTCAGACTGAGGGTCAGAGCTTTACTTCAGGCTGAGAGTCAGAGCTTTACTTCAGACTGAGGGTCAGAGCTTTACTTCAGGCTGAGGGTCAGAGCTTTACTTCAGGCTGAGGGTCAGAGCTTTACTTCAGGCTGTGAGTCAGAGCTTTACTTCAGGGTCAGAGCTTTACTTCAGGCTGAGAGTCAGAGCTTTACTTCAGGCTGTGGGTCAGAGCTTTACTTCAGGCTGAGGGTCAGAGCTTTACTTCAGGCTGAGGGTCAGAGCTTTACTTCAGGCTGTGAGTCAGAGCTTTACTTCAGGCTGAGGGTCAGAGCTTTACTTCAGGCTGTGAGTCAGAGCTTTACTTCAGACTGAGGGTCAGAGCTTTACTTCAGGCTGAGGGTCAGAGCTTTACTTCAGGCTGAGGGTCAGAGCTTTACTTCAGGCTGTGAGTCAGAGCTTTACTTCAGGGTCAGAGCTTTACTTCAGGCTGAGGGTCAGAGCTTTACTTCAGGCTGAGGGTCAGAGCTTTACTTCAGGCTGTGAGTCAGAGCTTTACTTCAGGCTGAGAGTCAGAGCTTTACTTCAGGCTGAGGGTCAGAGCTTTACTTCAGGCTGAGAGTCAGAGCTTTACTTCAGGCTGAGGGTCAGAGCTTTACTTCAGGCTGAGGGTCAGAGCTTTACTTCAGGCTGAGGGTCAGAGCTTTACTTCAGGCTGAGGGTCAGAGCTTTACTTCAGGGTCAGAGCTTTACTTCAGGCTGAGGGTCAGAGCTTTACTTCAGGCTGAGGGTCAGAGCTTTACTTCAGGCTGTGAGTCAGAGCTTTACTTCAGGCTGAGAGTCAGAGCTTTACTTCAGACTGAGAGTCAGAGCTTTACTTCAGGCTGAGGGTCAGAGCTTTACTTCAGGGTCAGAGCTTTACTTCAGGCTGAGGGTCAGAGCTTTACTTCAGACTGAGAGTCAGAGCTTTACTTCAGACTGAGAGTCAGAGCTTTACTTCAGGCTGAGGGTCAGAGCTTTACTTCAGGCTGAGGGTCAGAGCTTTACTTCAGGGTCAGAGCTTTACTTCAGACTGTGGGTCAGAGCTTTACTTCAGACTGAGAGTCAGAGCTTTACTTCAGGCTGTGGGTCAGAGCTTTACTTCAGGCTGAGGGTCAGAGCTTTACTTCAGGCTGTGGGTCAGAGCTTTACTTCAGGCTGAGGGTCAGAGCTTTACTTCAGGCTGAGAGTCAGAGCTTTACTTCAGGCTGAGGGTCAGAGCTTTACTTCAGGCTGTGGGTTAGAGCTTTACTTTGGGCTGTGGGTCAGAGCTTTACTTCAGGCTGTAGGTTAAAGCTTTACCAAACTGTGTTCTCTTCTCTTTGTCCGTGTTAACAATCTAGCAGCTGCGTTTTGAACTAATTGAAGACTTTTTAGGAGCTTTTAGGGCACGCTGCCAGCAGGCTGTTGCAGTAATCCAGCCTTGAAGGATATTTCGTATTTTAGTAATGTTGCGCAGGTGAAAGAACGCTATTTTACAAGCCTGGTTTATATGTGTTTTAAAAGAGAGGTCTTGGAGGTGTTTTACTGTTGTGCTCGTTGATATGCTAATATTATCCAGGGAGATGATCTGTTGAGATAAAGACTCTCTCAGTTTTTGAGGGCCTAATATAATAACCTCGGTTTTGTCCGGGTTAAGAAGGAGGTAATTTGCTGTCATCCATGTCTTTATGGCTTTTACGCAGGAGCTAAGTGTTTCTAATTTATCTGTCTGACCTGGTTTCATTGATAAATACAGCTGTGTGTCGTCCGCGTAACAGTGAACATTTATATTGTGATTTCGGATTATGTTCCCTAATGGAAGAATGTATAGTATAAATAGAATTGGCCCGAGCACTGAACCTTGTGGCACCCCATAGCACACTTTGGAACACGGTGAAGACTTTTGGTTTACGTGACCAGGAGAGGGCGCTGTTCCCCTGATGCCTACGTCACATTCTGTGTGACTCCTTTAACTCCTGTGTTCAGCCTGATTAAACGAGCTCAACTTCAGGACGAATTTATGATTGAGCGAGTCTTAAACGCAGCGGCAGGAGATTCACCGCAGACCCGTCCGTCAGCTTCTACACAACTGCAGGTTAGAGCTTTCATTTTCATGTTTCACATTATTATTATTACAGTTTTGTTTCTTTTAGTAAGACAGAGGGGTTAGTTTTACAGGAAGTGATCGAAACTAGTCAAGCAGGTAAAACTAAACCTCTGTGTTACTAAAAGAAACAAAACTGTAAGAAGACAGTATGAACCTTCTACAAAGACTGAAATTATTATTATTTATTTTTCCTTTTTTAAAATTTGATTTCTTTTTTTTTCTCGACCCCAAATAAAGCGGAAGAAAATGGATGGATATTTTCTTCTCTTTTTTTTCTTCCTTTTTTTCCTGCAGATTAGAGCTAAGTGAGATGCATTAACTTCCACTTCCGGTTTTTGAAAACTCTTAAAAACTCCCGTCAGTATTTGTGAAACTCACAGAGAGAATGAACTTATTTCTCAGACTCTTTCGCCAAAAATGCCGCACCTGCCGTTGAAAAAGTCATATTTACTGAAGTCGGTGCTTCCGGGGTTAGCGTAGCTGCGTTAGCATGTGTCTCCGCTAACCCGGATGTGGTGATTCTGGTAAATGTGACTTTTACAGCAGCAGGTTCGTGTTTGGCTCCTGGTTCTGAGAAATAAATCTGTTCAGTAACTGTTACAAATATTGATTGTGGTTTTAAAGAGTTTTTTGTAGTTTCTCGCACATCTGCGAACCAGGAAGTCGAGCTGTGACGTCACCACTGAACACACGGATTGACAAAAATGATCATCTCAGTATAGATACAGACGCATCCCTGGAATCGCCCATATATGGTCATGTTTGAAAACAATTTTTAAGAAATCTAAACTTTCTCTAATTATTCAAAAACTACTGTAACAAATGCTGAATTATAAATATAGTTTCTACTAAATAATGATACAAAGACATGGAGAGGAGCAAAGTGGTTCAACAGCCCATAAATACATGAATAACGGAGAATGCTAACTTGATGCTACATGTTAGCATCGGGCTAATGCTAACGGTTAGCTAGCGCTTGCTACAACGTTTTTTCACTTCTACTGAACAATCTGCTGTGAGAAAATATCCATATGGACCCGATTTACACTTGACTTTATTTATGTGATAAATAAGTTCATATTCCACCAGAAAATGGCTAAAAAGAGTGGAAAAAATTGTGTTTCTCTAAAGATTCTATTTTCCCCCTCGGCGAAGCCACGCCCCCTTCTATGACGAGATCATAATAACGATGATACTAGATGTGTTTGAGTCAGACGGACACAGTTTTACAGCGACTGCAGACTCTCGGTGCCGGTTAGATTCTGTTCTTGCTCCAGAGGCTCTGACGTCACGGGCAAAGATCTGAGACCCCAACGAGAGCAGCCGACTGGATCAGCCGCTGCATCTCTCCAGAGGAACTGCAGCGGCTCCACGGCCCCGTGCATGATGGGAAAACGCCCACCTGTCCTCACGCTCAGGTGATTGGATACGAGTCTGTGTGATCAGAAACGTGCTCCTCCCCCTCCTCTCTCCTCTTTAGATCTGAACAACTAAACTATGACTGAAACTATTAAAGTTCTGCATCGCCCCTGAAACAGAGCTCATGTTTGATGCTTTTCAGAACAAACTCA
>NW_027639276.1:62500-102738 GCF_951799975.1 Gobius niger | reverse complement strand
GATGATGGAGACTTTAGACTGAGCGTGACAGAACCTGATGGAGACTTTAGACTGAGCGTGACAGAACCTGATGGAGACTTTAGACTGAGCGGGACAGAACCTGATGATGGAGACTTTAGTCTGAGCGTGACAGAACCTGATGGAGACTTTAGACTGAGCGGGACAGAACCTGATGGAGACTTTAGACTGAGCGTGACAGAACCTGATGATGGAGACTTTAGACTGAGCGGGACAGAACCTGATGGAGACTTTAGACTGAGCGTGACAGAACCTGATGGAGACTTTAGACTGAGCGTGACAGAACCTGATGATGGAGACTTTAGACTGAGCGTGACAGAACCTGATGATGGAGACTTTAGACTGAGCGTGACAGAACCTGATGATGGAGACTTTAGACTGAGCGTGACAGAACCTGATGGAGACTTTAGACTGAGCGTGACAGAACCTGATGGAGACTTTAGACTGAGCGTGACAGAACCTGATGGAGACTTTAGACTGAGCGTGACAGAACCTGATGGAGACTTTAGACTGAGCGGGACAGAACCTGATGATGGAGACTTTAGACTGAGCGGGACAGAACCTGATGATGGAGACTTTAGACTGAGCGGGACAGAACCTGATGATGGAGACTTTAGACTGAGCGTGACAGAACCTGATGGAGACTTTAGACTGAGCGTGACAGAACCTGATGATGGAGACTTTAGACTGAGCGAGACAGAACCTGATGATGGAGACTTTAGACTGAGCGTGACAGAACCTGATGATGGAGACTTTAGACTGAGCGGGACAGAACCTGATGATGGAGACTTTAGTCTGAGCGTGACAGAACCTGATGATGGAGACTTTAGACTGAGCGTGACAGAACCTGATGGAGACTTTAGACTGAGCGTGACAGAACCTGATGGAGACTTTAGACTGAGCGGGACAGAACCTGATGATGGAGACTTTAGTCTGAGCGTGACAGAACCTGATGATGGAGACTTTAGACTGAGCGTGACAGAACCTGATGGAGACTTTAGACTGAGCGTGACAGAACCTGATGGAGACTTTAGACTGAGCGGGACAGAACCTGATGGAGACTTTAGACTGAGCGTGACAGAACCTGATGATGGAGACTTTAGACTGAGCGGGACAGAACCTGATGGAGACTTTAGACTGAGCGTGACAGAACCTGATGGAGACTTTAGACTGAGCGGGACAGAACCTGATGGAGACTTTAGTCTGAGCGTGACAGAACCTGATGGAGACTTTAGACTGAGCGAGACAGAACCTGATGATGGAGACTTTAGACTGAGCGGGACAGAACCTGATGATGGAGACTTTAGACTGAGCGGGACAGAACCTGATGATGGAGACTTTAGACTGAGCGGGACAGAACCTGATGATGGAGACTTTAGACTGAGCGAGACAGAACCTGATGATGGAGACTTTAGACTGAGCGTGACAGAACCTGATGGAGACTTTAGTCTGAGCGGGACAGAACCTGATGGAGACTTTAGACTGAGCGTGACAGAACCTGATGATGGAGACTTTAGACTGAGCGTGACAGAACCTGATGATGGAGACTTTAGACTGAGCGGGACAGAACCTGATGATGGAGACTTTAGTCTGAGCGTGACAGAACCTGATGATGGAGACTTTAGACTGAGCGTGACAGAACCTGATGGAGACTTTAGACTGAGCGTGACAGAACCTGATGATGGAGACTTTAGACTGAGCGTGACAGAACCTGATGATGGAGACTTTAGTCTGAGCGTGACAGAACCTGATGATGGAGACTTTAGACTGAGCGTGACAGAACCTGATGGAGACTTTAGACTAAGCGTGACAGAACCTGATGGAGACTTTAGTCTGAGCGGGACAGAACCTGATGGAGACTTTAGACTGAGCGTGACAGAACCTGATGGAGACTTTAGTCTGAGCGTGACAGAACCTGATGATGGAGACTTTAGACTGAGCGTGACAGAACCTGATGGAGACTTTAGACTGAGCGTGACAGAACCTGATGGAGACTTTAGACTGAGCGGGACAGAACCTCATGATGGAGACTTTAGTCTGAGCGGGACAGAACCTCATGATGGAGACTTTAGTCTGAGCGGGACAGAACCTCATGATGGAGACTTTAGTCTGAGCGGGACAGAACCTCATGATGGAGACTTTAGTCTGAGCGGGACAGAACCTGATGATGGAGACTTTAGACTGAGCGTGACAGAACCTGATGGAGACTTTAGTCTGAGCGGGACAGAACCTGATGGAGACTTTAGACTGAGCGTGACAGAACCTGATGGAGACTTTAGTCTGAGCGTGACAGAACCTGATGATGGAGACTTTAGACTGAGCGGGACAGAACCTCATGATGGAGACTTTAGTCTGAGCGTGACAGAACCTGATGATGGAGACTTTAGACTGAGCGGGACAGAACCTGATGGAGACTTTAGACTGAGCGTGACAGAACCTGATGGAGACTTTAGTCTGAGCGGGACAGAACCTGATGATGGAGACTTTAGACTGAGCGTGACAGAACCTGATGGAGACTTTAGACTGAGCGGGACAGAACCTGATGATGGAGACTTTAGACTGAGCGTGACAGAACCTGATGATGGAGACTTTAGACTGAGCGTGACAGAACCTGATGATGGAGACTTTAGACTGAGCGTGACAGAACCTGATGGAGACTTTAGACTGAGCGGGACAGAACCTGATGGAGACTTTAGACTGAGCGGGACAGAACCTGATGATGGAGACGTTAGACTGAGCGTGACAGAACCTGATGATGGAGACTTTAGACTGAGCGGGACAGAACCTGATGATGGAGACTTTAGACTGAGCGTGACACAACAGGACCACAGATACTCATCACTGCATCAGTTACTCAGGACAAAACCCTGTGAGTGGAACAAACATGGAAACGCAATTCATCACATGTTCTCCTGAAAATATGCTTCTTACCTGGAATAGAGGGTCATTTCATTTCATTCATTTTCATTTATTCATTTGAGCAGAAAAAGTAACATTTTACAGAAAGAAAAAATACAAAACCAGACTTTGTGCTAAAAGGAGAACTTATAGTAAACCCTGATCTCTCATTCAAGTCATATCACATAAACTTTCCGCTCACGCAGGAAACCGATGCAGAGTCTGAGCTTTGATATAAATCCTTTATGATCGAACAAAATGTCAAAGGATTTCATCATTTACAGTTACCAAAAGCTAAAGATAAAGGATTCATCATTGACAGTGGTAAATAAATAAATACACATATGGTACATCAGAGTTATACTAAGGCACATCTCTCTTTCCTTCTGATCACACAAACATATATAATATCAGCCCTGCTATAGCAACTATACCCACATGTACACGCTCCGTATAACCATGTGGAAACAGAAACTATCTGTCCAGAGTCACTCACTTCAGACTGACAGGGAAAAACACATGTAAACATCCTTGAAGTTTACACACGTGTATGTGATCCATGAACATACTGGAAACACGTGTCATGTAAACTTGAACTAACGAGCCGACCTCACTTTGAGTTCACACAAAATGATTTCCAAACACACAAAGACTGTTGCAGAATAAATAATGCCTCAGCGTCTGAACATTCTGTTCATTTTCATATCCAGGCAAGTGTGAGCCTGTCTCAGAATGTGATAAAACTGGAAATGATTGACTGCGGGATTGTGGGAAGCGAATGCAGAGAGTGCATAAACTGTTCACACTTTACACGCGAAAATCCCTATTAACTTACATAATCACTTTAAACTGCATAAAGGGGTTCATTTGCATAATCTAATTGGCATAAACTGGTAACTTGCATAAAATGTCAAGTTGCATAAACTGTATAAAGTGGTAAAATGCATGAATGTGTTCATTTGCATAAATTATGTAAATTGCATTAACTCTTTAAAATTCAAAAGTCCTGAATGGCATAAACTCTTAAGTTGCATAAACTTTTATATTCCATAAACTGGTCAAACTGTTGAAATGGCCTCAGTGTTTGATTGGCAGAAGCACAAATGGCTGAAAGGCGGAGTTTCCCCATTGGCTGGATTCCCCCATACACACTAATGTAACAGGTCCACATACACACTAATGTAACAGGTCCACATACACACTAATGTGACAGGTCCACATACACACTAATGTAACAGGTCCACATACACACTAATGTGACAGGTCCACATACACACTAATGTGACAGGACCACATACACACTAATGTAACAGGTCCACATACACACTAATGTGACAGGTGCACATACAAACTAATGTGACAGGTCCACATACACACTAATGTAACAGGTCCACATACACACTGATGTAACAGGTCCACATACACACTAATGTAACAGGTCCACATACACACTAATGTGACAGGTCCACATACACACTAATGTGACAGGTCCACTTACACACTAATGTGACAGGTCCACATACACACTAATGTAACAGGTCCACATACACACTAATGTAACAGGTCCACATACACACTAATGTAACAGGTCCACATATACACTAATGTAACAGGTCCACATACACACTAATGTAAAAGGTCCACATATACACTAATGTAACAGGTCCACATACACACTAATGTAACAGGACCACATACACACTAATGTGACAGGTCCACATACACACTAATGTGACAGGTCCACATACACACTAATGTGACAGGTCCACATACACACTAATGTAACAGGACCACATACACACTAATGTGACAAGTCCACATACACACTAATGTAACAGGTCCACATACACACTAATGTAACAGGTCCACATACACACTAATGTAACAGGTCCACATACACACTAATGTAACAGGTCCACATACACACTAATGTGACAGGTCCACATATACACTAATGTGACAGGTCCATATACACACTAATGTAACAGGACCACATACACACTAATGTAACAGGTCCACATACACACTAATGTAACAGGTCCACATACACACTAATGTGACAAGTGCACATACACACTAATGTAACAGGTCCACATACACACTAATGTGACAGGTCCACATACACACTAATGTAACAGGTCCACATACACACTAATGTAACAGGTCCACATACACACTAATGTAACAGGTCCACATACACACTAATGTAACAGGTCCACATACACACTAATGTGACAAGTCCACATACACACTAATGTAACAGGTCCACATACACACTAATGTAACAGGACCACATACACACTAATGTGACAAGTGCACATACACACTAATGTGACAGGTCCACATACACACTAATGTGACAGGTCCACATACACACTAATGTAACAGGTCCACATACACACTAATGTAACAGGTGCACATACACACTAATGTGACAGGTCCACATACACACTAATGTGACAGGTCCACATACACACTAATGTGACAGGTCCACATACACACTAATGTAACAGGTCCACATACACACTAATGTAACAGGACCACATACACACTAATGTGACAAGTGCACATACACACTAATGTGACAGGTCCACATACACACTAATGTGACAGGTCCACATACACACTAATGTAACAGGTCCACATACACACTAATGTGACAGGTCCACATACACACTAATGTAACAGGTCCACATACACACTAATGTGACAGGTCCACATACACACTAATGTAACAGGTCCACATACACACTAATGTAACAGGTGCACATACACACTAATGTGACAGGTCCACATACACACTAATGTAACAGGTCCACATACACACTAATGTGACAGGTCCACATACACACTAATGTGACAGGTCAACATACACACTAATGTGACAGGTCCACATACACACTAATGTAACAGGTCCACATACACACTAATGTGACAGGTCCACATACACACTAATGTGACAGGTCCACATACACACTAATGTAACAGGTGCACATACACACTAATGTGACAGGTGCACATACAAACTAATGTGACAGGTCCACATACACACTAATGTAACAGGTCCACATACACACTAATGTGACAGGTCCACATACACACTAATGTAACAGGTCCACATACACACTAATGTGACAGGTCCACATACACACTAATGTGACAGGTCCACATACACACTAATGTGACAGGTCCACATACACACTAATGTGACAAGTGCACATACACACTAATGTAACAGGTCCACAAACACACTAATGTGACAGGTCCACATACACACTAATGTAACAGGTCCACATACACACTAATGTAACAGGTCCACATACACACTAATGTGACAGGTCCACATACACACTAATGTGACAGGTCCACATACACACTAATGTGACAGGTCCACATACACACTAATGTAACAGGTCCACATACACACTAATGTAACAGGTCCACATACACACTAATGTAACAGGTCCACATACACACTAATGTAACAGGTCCACATACACACTAATGTGACGGGTCCACATACACACTAATGTAACAGGTCCACATACACACTAATGTAACAGGTCCACATACACACTAATGTAACAGGTCCACATACACACTAATGTGACAGGTCCACATACACACTAATGTGACAGGTCCACATACACACTAATGTAACAGGTCCACATACACACTAATGTGACAGGTCCACATACACACTAATGTAACAGGTCCACATACACACTAATGTAACAGGTCCACATACACACTAATGTAACAGGTCCACATACACACTAATGTGACAGGACCACATACACACTAATGTGACAGGTCCACATACACACTAATGTGACAGGTCCACATACACACTAATGTAACAGGTCCACATACACACTAATGTGACAAGTGCACATACACACTAATGTGACAGGTCCACATACACACTAATGTGACAGGACCACATACACACTAATGTGACAGGTCCACATACACACTAATGTGACAGGACCACATACACAATAATGTGACAGGTCCACATACACACTAATGTGACAGGTCCACATACACACTAATGTGACAGGTCCACATACACACTAATGTAACAGGTCCACATACACACTAATGTAACAGGTCCACATACACACTAATGTAACATGTCCACATACACACTAATGTAACAGGTCCACATACACACTAATGTAACAGGTCCACATACACACTAATGTAACAGGTCCACATACACACTAATGTGACAGGTCCACATACACACTAATGTAACAGGACCACATACACACTAATGTGACAGGTGCACATACACACTAATGTGACAGGTCCACATACACACTAATGTAACATGTCCACATACACACTAATGTAACAGGTCCACATACACACTAATGTGACAGGTCCACATACACACTAATGTGACAGGTCCACATACACACTAATGTGACAGGTCCACATACACACTAATGTAACAGGTCCACATACACACTAATGTGACAGGTCCACATACACACTAATATAACAGGTCCACATACACACTAATGTAACAGGTCCACATACACACTAATGTGACAGGTCCACATACACACTAATGTAACAGGTCCACATACACACTAATGTAACAGGTCCACATACACACTAATGTAACAGGTCCACATACACACTAATGTGACAGGTCCACATACACACTAATGTAACAGGTCCACATACACACTAATGTGACAGGTCCACATACACACTAATATAACAGGTCCACATACACACTAATGTAACAGGTCCACATACACACTAATGTGACAGGTCCACATACACACTAATGTAACAGGTCCACATACACACTAATGTAACAGGTCCACATACACACTAATGTAACAGGTCCACATACACACTAATGTGACAGGTCCACATACACACTAATGTAACAGGTCCACATACACACTAATGTGACAGGTGCACATACACACTAATGTAACAGGTCCACATACACACTAATGTAACAGGTCCACATACACACTAATGTAACAGGTCCACATACACACTAATGTAACAGGTCCACATACACACTAATGTGACAGGTCCACATACACACTAATGTGACAGGTCCACATACACACTAATGTAACAGGTCCACATACACACTAATGTAACAGGTCCACATACACACTAATGTGACAGGTCCACATACACACTAATGTAACAGGTCCACATACACACTAATGTAACAGGTCCACATACACACTAATGTGACAGGACCACATACACACTAATGTGACAGGTCCACATACACACTAATGTGACAGGTCCACATACACACTAATGTGACAGGTCCACATACACACTAATGTAACAGGTCCACATACACACTAATGTGACAGGTCCACATACACACTAATGTGACAGGTCCACATACACACTAATGTAACAGGTCCACATACACACTAATGTGACAGGTCCACATACACACTAATGTGACAGGTCCACATACACACTAATGTGACAGGTCCACATACACACTAATGTGACAAGTGCACATACACACTAATGTGACAGGTCCACATACACACTAATGTGACAGGTCCACATACACACTAATGTAACAGGTGCACATACACACTAATGTGACAGGTCCACATACACACCAATGCAAACATTAAAACTCTTGTATATAAAAACTGGAAATCTGCAGAAGGACCATCTTTTCTCAAAACCCACAAGTTGCAGAAGCTGAACCTGCACAAAGTGCAGAAATTGCATAAAATGCAGAAAAAAGTGCAGAAAAGCATGGATTTGCGGCAGCCCCATTATAAGTCAATGGGAAAAATCTCCGACATTTTGGCCGATTGCAGAAAAACCGTAAGTTGCAGAAGTCCCAAAAGTAAGAGCAGGATTCTCCTCAACATGCGGAACGTTTTGATGCATAACTTGCATAAATTGCACAAAGCATGAAGGTGCTGAAAGCTGGAGAAAATCAGGAAAAATGTGCTATAATAAGCATAAAGAAACGAGAAACAGCCGATGCTGATGCTTCACTAACACACTTTTAAAGAGAATTCTTTACATGTTCTTTTAAAGTGTCCGTTTAGTCTCTTTAACTCATCCCACAGGGTTAGTCCTGCTGGGAGACACACAGACTTTTAAAGGTTTTCTCATCACAAATTCTCCTCCTCGACTGTTGAACAATGTTTGGGTGTTTTATGGTAAATATTGAGACCATATTAAATGAAAACTGGAGAGAAGTTGTCCTGAATCAAGCGTGCAGGTTTATTTAACATATGCATATGGAGACACACCAAGTACCTGGATACGAGATGCTCTGAAGAACAGTTCACAGCTCACAGTATTTATACACACAGACAGTACATTGATCACACGATTATGGAACTGCCCCAATGGTGTAACGGGTCAGACTGACCTAAGACATTCAGAGACACTGACGACATGTATAAGACAAACGTCACCACAGCGAGGACACAAACACCCTGTCTCCAATTCTAGATAAGACGTCCTGCCCCGGCCGAGCAGGCGTCCGAGCAGGCGTCCGAGCAGGCGTCCGAGCAGGCGTCCGAGCAGGCGTCCGAGCAGGCGTCCGAGCAGGCGTCCCTCAGCTGGAAACAGGGTACAATGACAAAGACCTGTCAGTCGCTCATAAAACATAAGTCATGTGATTACAATAAAACATATAATAATATACAGTTGGATTTCCATCATTTCCATAACAATCCCCACTTTTGATTATAATAAAACTTCAATTTATTTTGATCGACATAACACTGAGCAATCATACACCCTCAGAGTACGACATACTACACTACACCAAAGTCAAAAATATAAAATGTGTCCTGAAATCATAAGCTCCTATTCACCTCTTATTAGTGTAATTAAAACCAATACTCTAGCTCAACACCTTTTGTAAGAGAAAGAAAAAAAACACAAAAAAACAATAGACCACCCTACAAAAACAAAAATCAACAATGAGGCTAAGTTTGAAATAGACGCTGCTGTTTTTGAGGGTGTCAGGACCCAATTTTAATGCTCAAGCTTTCATAGGCATGAAAGTCAATCAATGAACAAAAATAATAATAATAAATCAATACCAACTGCATATGGGACATTATATTGGGTTACACCCTAGTTTCCACTCTAACGAGTCAGAGACATACCCTTGTTCTATTTCGCTGGCCAAAGTATCGGCTTAACCCCGGTAGGTTGAGCAGAGACCAGCCTCTTTACGGACTTGAACAGGCGTGGAATGACACAGGAGAAGATACACAGAATAGCAACTACAGCTATGGCAAGACTGATTAGCATATCTCGCCCCGAGGAGAGAAACCACCCTGTCCCGGAGAACTGCCTCTCCCTCCATCACATCACGTGGTTTGGTCAGATGTTGTATTGTTCCCCCATCTTCATCATTTGCAGGTATGTAGCTCTCCAATCACCCCACAAACCCCTCCCATTGACGCAGCCAAAAGATCCAACACGATACGGTTCTGCAGGGCCACGGCTCGTTCAACCCTCTGTGCCTCCGAGGTTTTCAGTGTCGTGTTTACGAAACCAGAGAATCTGTAACTCAGAGTTTCCATTCTTAACATCCATGTTCCTACTCCAAGGCTAGGAAACAGGGACAGTAGTATTTTTTCACCAGTGGTCCAAATCTTGTGGTGGTCTGGCACATGCGAACCCCAAAGCGGGTCGTGCGGAGTTGTCAGACCACGTTTAGCTCTTTGTTTGAGGTGTGGTGGATGTGACGTAAGAATGCTCCGCGGGAACAGCAGCTGCGCACCGTCCCATCCAGCCTGTGGGCAAACGCTCATACACCCGACACCCGCACACAAACATGTGGCTTTCAACAGGCATCGTACCCACAGGTCTGGCACAGCAGGAGAAGGTGCACACACGGTTCCTGCCGGGGCCTGTGATTCATTCAGTTTGGAGCTGTTCAGGAGATATGTGCATGGGGTGTTTATTACTCAGCAAAGTTCCCGAGGTATTTTCCCTACATACCTTTGATTATGTCTCTACTTACAGTTTGAGTGTAACAGACAAACTTGGTACCAGGTCTTTTATGTACAGGGCCGAAAATAGGTTCGCGTCCAGGGTTGTCAGCAGACTTCAACCTTGGCGCCCGCGGTTGGACTAGTTTGGGTGGTTTTAGCAGGAGACGTAACCCGAAACGCGTTCCAGAGTATCTTACTCAATGTTTTTGGGGTCAACCGGGACATTAATGTGCCTGGAATGATTCGCGAAATGTGGGGCACTGGCTGTGGGACAATGGCAAGTGGCACATACAGAGCCTCTGGAAAGTATTCACACACCTTGGACTTTTGCACATTTTGTCATGTTTACAGCCCTAAACATAAAGATTTTATTTTGATTTTTTTACTGAACGTTCACACACAAGTAACAGACGACTGTGAAGTGAAAGCAAAAAATAGAAAAGTGAAAAGTGGGGCTTGCATAAGTATCATACAGATGAATGAATACTTTGTGGAACCTCCTTTTGCTGCAATTAGCTTGTTGCGCGGTGTGGCTATGCTAGTTCCTCTGACCTGAAGGTGTGAGCGCCAGCACTTCCTGTCTGTTTTCTTTTCCTGGAATAATAATAATTTTCTAAAGATTATGTTGTGGGCGGTGAGTTCCCGGTAGATGATCATTTACTGTGTTCAAATCATGATGTAACGAGTTCAGGGGAGACGCCTGAGATCATGAAGGATCGATAGTTTGTTTTGAAGCTAAAGGCTAACATGCTATAAAAAAAATATATATAAAAAGGCACTATTTCAAATTGTGTAATGCATTAACCCCTTAACTCCCACCTGAACCGAGCACATTTTCTCCAGTTTGGCTTTACCCCAATCCAAAAGCTTCTGGGGAAAAGGTGAGAAAACAGCAACAAAACTGAGACGAAAACAAGGATGGAAATGTGACAAAAAAGTGAGAAAACATTGATGAAAAAGAGGCAAAAATGTGACAAAAAAATGACACAAATTTGATTACAAAATGACGAAAAAAATGACCAAAATGTGACAAAAATGTGATAAAAATTTGACCAAAAAAAATTACAAAAAATGTGACAAAAAAATGACAAAAATGTGACTAAATGTGACAAAAATTTGATAAAAAATTGACAAAAAAAAAAAAAAAAATGTGACAAAAAATGACAAAAAAGTTACAAAAATGAGTTGAATACCCGACAAAAAAAATTATGGAAAAAAAAATCTGATGAAGTGAGGAAAAAGATCCTCTCGGTTCAGGCGAGTTTAAATTAGCCTTTAGCTTCAAGACAAAGGAACTCACTGGTCTAAGCTAATCTTAATGTAAATGAATACAAACAGGAAGTACTAGCGCCCACAGCTTCAGCTCAGAGGAACTAGCGTAGCCACATTGTGCAACAAGCCGATAACAGCACCAAGTCTTTTGGGGTTTGACTCTACAAGACGCCCCTCACCTACACGAGGGAGCAGCCATCTTTGTTAGACCGACGCCCCTCACCTACACGAGGGAGCAGCCATCTTTGTTAGACCGACGCCCCTCACCTACACGAGGGAGCGGCCATCTTTGTTAGACCGACGCCCCTCACCTACACGAGGGAGCAGCCATCTTTGTTAGACCGACGCCCCTCACCTACACGAGGGAGCAGCCATCTTTGTTAGACCGACGCCCCTCACCTACACGAGGGAGCAGCCATCTTTGTTAGACCGACGCCCCTCACCTACACGAGGGAGCAGCCATCTTTGTAAGACCGACGCCCACACCTACACGAGGGAGCAGCCATCTTTGTTAGACCGACGCCCCTCACCTACACGAGGGAGCAGCCATCTTTGTTACACCGACGCCCACACCTACACGAGGGAGCGGCCATCTTTGTTAGACCGACGCCCACACCTACACGAGGGAGCAGCCATCTTTGTTAGACCGACGCCCTCACCTACACGAGGGAGCAGCCATCTTTGTTAGACCGACGCCCCACACCTACACGAGGGAGCAGCCATCTTTGTTAGACCGACGCCCCTCACCTACACGAGGGAGCGGCCATCTTTGTTAGACCGACGCCCCTCACCTACACGAGGGAGCAGCCATCTTTGTTAGACCGACGCCCACACCTACACGAGGGAGCAGCCATCTTTGTTAGACCGACGCCCACACCTACACGAGGGAGCAGCCATCTTTGTTAGACCGACGCCCACACCTAACCTCATCCTCGACTGTCATGTTGCCGTAGTGACGGGCCTGGCGTGTCAAACGTTTAAAATAGTTTTATTCACAAACTCTTTCTGACTCTGTGTGATCTGTGGCTCCGCCCTCGGCGCCACCACCTGGTCTCGTCTGGAATGGAGGCGTGTCTCATCCTCATTACGCCACATCCAGCGGCGTATAAAAGGTGCTGCTCCTCCTGCTCCTCGTCCTCCTGCTCTTCCTGTTCCTCGTCACTTCTCTGAGTTTGTGCTGCTGCAGTGAGACACACCTGGTCAGGTGAGGCGCGCACGCACACACACACACAGGCACACGCGCACGTGCACGCACACACACACACACACAGGCACATACACACACACACATACACACACACACACACACACACACACACACACACACACACACACTCACACACACACACACACACACACACACACACACACACACACTCACACACACTCACACACACGCACACACACACACACAGGCACACGCGCACGTGCACACACACACACACACACACACACACACACACACACACACACACACACACACACACACACACACACACACACACACACACACACACACACACACACACACACACACACACACACACACACACTCACTCACACGTGCACTGTGTGAAGCTCAGGCCTTAAAGACGTTAAACCTGGTGAAAAGTCAAAGCTCAGTTTAAAGTGTGGATAAAGTGAGGAAAGGTTTGAGTGTGAAACGTCCCGAGCCCAGAGGAACAGGGCAGTGGCTGCTTCCTCATTCGCCTCACACGCCCCAGTCAGGACTAAAAGTACTGCAAAGTACTTCAACAAGGACTAAAAGTACTGACTGGTAGTGGGGGAAGTGGGGGAATGTCAGGGGCGTAACACCTCAGGACTTCCGCTACCTCCTGTCTTTTTAAATACACCTCCTAATTTAGGACATAACACTGTCCATCACTAAGAGAGGGCGAGCAGGTGACGGGCAGCGGGGAGGGGTCACATGAGGGCGAGCAGGTGACGGGCAGCGGGGAGGGGTCACATGAGGGCGAGCAGGTGACGGGCAGCGGGGAGGGGTCACATGAGGGCGAGCAGGTGACGGGCAGCGGGGAGGGGTCACATGAGGGCGAGCAGGTGACGGGCAGCGGGGAGGGGTCACATGAGGGCGAGCAGGTGACGGGCAGCGGGGAGGGGTCACATGAGGGCGAGCAGGTGACGGGCAGCGGGGAGGGGTCACATGAGGGCGAGCAGGTGACGGGCAGCGGGGAGGGGTCACATGAGGGCGAGCAGGTGACGGGCAGCGGGGAGGGGTCACATGAGGGCGAGCAGGTGACGGGCAGCGGGGAGGGGTCACATGAGGGCGAGCAGGTGACGGGCAGCGGGGAGGGGTCACATGAGGGCGAGCAGGTGACGGGCAGCGGGGAGGGGTCACATGAGGGCGAGCAGGTGACGGGCAGCGGGGAGGGGTCACATGAGGGCGAGCAGGTGACGGGCAGCGGGGAGGGGTCACATGAGGGCGAGCAGGCGACGGGCAGCGGGGAGGGGTCACATGAGGGCGAGCAGGTGACGGGCAGCGGGGAGGGGTCACATGAGGGCGAGCAGGTGACGGGCAGCGGGGAGGGGTCACATGTCTTTCGACAGCCGCCCACTCAAACCCAGCATAAAGGCTCATTACAAATATACCCAAACATCCTCCTCTTTTTCTTCTTCCTTTTTTTATTTTTTATTTATTTTTTATTTTTGGGGGGTGTGCGTGTGTGTACCCGTACGTGCCAGCCTCTGGGGGGGTCAAACGCCTCAGCTCAGCTGGGGGGGTCAAACGCTGCAGCTGGGGGGGTCAAACGCTGCAGCTGGGGGGGTCAAAGGGCTACAGACCGGACAAAACCGAGCAGCTCGACTGGTGCTGCGCTGCGATTACACAACCAACACCAAAGTCATGCTGAATCGACTCGAGTGGTCGTCGGTAAAAGACAGATTATCGAATTCATTATCGTCTTTCTTCAAAAATATAACAGTATCAAAGCGACCCGAGATTCTTTACCAGAGACTCTTATTTAGCAAAGATAAACACGACTATCCAACTAGACACGCCTTAGTGGGGAAATTTGTTTTACCAAAAGTACATTCAAACAGTGCTCAGAAAACATGTATGTGCAGAGCAATGCATGCTGGGAATATGCTACCTGAAAATCTAACGATGCTCGTGAATACAAAAACATTTAAATCGGCATTGAAAAAATGTTATCAACAACTGAACTGAACTGAAAATATACGAACTATTTCTTGAGATTTGATACATTATTGTTAAATTATGCCAAGAAAGTAGTGATTATGAATTGTGATGCAGTAATATATTGTACACATCGTTGCGTGGCTTTTGTATCTTAATGTACTTTTCTTTTTTCTTTAATGTATTTCTTTATGTTTTTATATGTGGACCCCAGGAAGAATAGCGACAGCTCTGCTGTGCTAATGGGGATCCCAGCAATAAAAAAAAAAAACATGTGCAGGAACATGTGGAGAAACACGGATCACGTGTCACAGAAACTGGATCAAACGTGAAGGAAACGTGAAACTAAATGTACTTTTGATCCACTTTGGAAACGTGTCAGAACCGAGACTCAAACACATTTATTTACACATTTGTTCTTATTTCTGCCCCAATTATTCCTTTTTTCCACAGTTATTGTTATTTTTCCATGTGTTATTTCCCCTTTAAGCGTGTTTTTTTGCCGACGGCCCTGATCACATATTTAAGTCTAAACCGATGAAAAAGTGCTGGATGTGAATGTTTGTCCAAAGAGCAGCCGCCATTTTGTGACGTGGAGTCAAAGGAGCCGCAGCTAAAGCTAAACACAGAAGTAACGACGGGCGGAGCTCAGGCGGAGGCGTCTGCTTTACCCAAATCTAAAAGCTCACAGGGTTTCAGGGACGTCAGGGCTTTAAAGGCAACATTTATGCACAAGTCTGTACTTTTAGTTTGGTACGAAGGTGTTGTTGATCTTTTTCTGTTTAGACACAGTTCACAGGAACAACTGGCTCCAAACGGCTCATTCTCGAAGCTGAAAAGCACCGACACAGGCCAGAGTCGCGCCTCATTTGAAAGCTAAGACCGAGCTGGCTTTGATACTTTCTGTAGGCTGGCGAGGAGGAAGTGTAGCTTTAACGCTCAGGTCGCTGCAGAAACCAGAGGAATGTGTTTCTCCAGGTCAGACAAGTTTCAACAAGAACTCCTCAAGAGCAGGCTCTGAGAGGCGAACCCCCAACCCCCCCTGAGAGGCACAGAGGTCATGACCCTGTGACCCCTGAGAGGCACAGAGGTCATGACCCTGTGACCCCCGAGAGGCACAGAGGTCATGACCCTGTGACCCCTGAGAGGCAAAGACCCTGTGACCCCTGAGAGGCACAGAGGCAAAGGTCATGACCCTGTGACCCCTGAGAGGCAAAGGTCATGACCCTGTGACCCCCGAGAGGCAAAGACCCTGTGACCCCTGAGAGGCAAAGGTCATGACCCTGTGACCCCTGAGAGGCACAGAGGTCATGACCCTGTGACCCCTGAGAGGCACAGAGGTCATGACCCTGTGACCCCTGAGAGGCACAGAGGCAAAGGTCATGACCCTGTGACCCCTGAGAGGCAAAGGTCATGACCCTGTGACCCCTGAGAGGCACAGAGGCAAAGGTCATGACCCTGTGACCCCTGAGAGGCAAAGGTCATGACCCTGTGACCCCTGAGAGAGGAGAAGCTTAACTTGCCTCTGTATATGGGCTGAAAGCAGTTTCTGACCCTGTGTTGCAGAATGTCGTGGGATTGGGACGTCGATAAATTGCAGAAGGAAAACACATTGAGGGCGGTGGCGGCTTGCGAAATGAAAGACGGCGTCCCGGTGTACCTAATGGGTTCCATGTACTTCACTCACGGGTTCAACCCAACAGTGAGTAACACGACAGCACTATTATGTTCATTTTCATTCTACCTGGGGGGCGTCTTCATACCTGTCCCTCACCTGTCTCTCTCCTGTCTCTCTCCTGTCCCTCACCTGTCCCTCACCTGTCCCTGTCTCCCCCTGCAGGAGGAAGAGGTGAGGGCCTTCACCCTGAGCGAGGATGACCTGCGCAGTAAGGGCGCCTACATAGAGGCAGAGAAGTACATCATAGTGCGCTACGCTAAAGACGATAAAGGCATCACCTCCATCAACCTGAAGGAGAGCAACAGAAACGAGGAGTACGAGGCCACGGACGCCGCCGTCTGCTACAACGATAAGGGTACGTGACAAAGCCTGGGCCACGCGGACCAAAACCAGAGCTAATGTGCAGCAAACCGAACGATACCGGGCTGTAAGCACAGCCGTTAGCCTCAGCGCTACGTCTCACTAATGTTAATGTTTATGTAGTGTTAGCCGTGTTAGCCGTTAGCCTCAGCGCTACGTCTCACTAATGTTAATGTTTCTTTAATGTTAGCCGTGTTAGCCGTTAGCCTCAGCGCTACGTCTCACTAATGTTAATGTTTCTTTAATGTTAGCCATGTTAGCCGTTAGCCTCAGCGCTACGTCTCACTAATGTTAATGTTTCTTTAGTGTTAGCCGTGTTAGCCGTTAGCCTCAGCGCGACGTCGCACTAATGTTAATGTTTCTTTAGTGTTAGCCGTGTTAGCCGTTAGCCTCAGCGCTACGTCTCACTAATGTTAATGTTTCTTTAATGTTAGCCGTGTTAGCCGTTAGCCTCAGCGCGACGTCTCACTAATGTTAATGTTTCTTTAGTGTTAGCCGTGTTAGCCGTTAGCCTCAGCGCTACGTCTCACTAATGTTAATGTTTCTTTAGTGTTAGCCGTGTTAGCCGTTAGCCTCAGCGCTACGTCTCACTAATGTTAATGTTTCTTTAGTGTTAGCCGTTAGCCTCAGCGCTACATCTCACTAATGTTAATGTTTCTTTAGTGTTAGCCGTGTTAGCCGTTAGCCTCAGCGCTACGTCTCACTAATGTTAATGTTTCTTTAGTGTTAGCCGTTAGCCTCAGCGCTACATCTCACTAATGTTAATGTTTCTTTAATGTTAGCCGTGTTAGTCGTTAGCCGCAGCGCTACATCTCACTAATGTAAATGTTTCTTTAGTGTTAGCCGTGTTAGCCGTTAGCCTCAGCGCTACGTCTCACTAATGTTAATGTTTCTTTAATGTTAGCCGTGTTAGCCGTTAGCCGCAGCGCTACATCTCACTAATGTTAATGTTTCTTTAGTGTTAGCCGTGTTAGCCGTTAGCCTCAGCGCTACGTCTCACTAATGTTAATGTTTCTTTAATGTTAGCTGTGTTAGCCGTTAGCCTCAGCACTACGTCTCACTAATGTTAATGTTTCTTTAGTGTTAGCCGTGGTAGCCGTTAGCCGCAGCGCTACATCTCACTAATGTTAATGTTTCTTTAGTGTTAGCCGTGTTAGCCGTTAGCCTCAGCGCTACGTCTGACTAATGTTAATGTTTCTTTAGTGTTAGCCGTTAGCCTCAGCGCTACGTCTCACTAATGTTAATGTTTCTTTAGTGTTAGCCGTGCAAGCCATCACTACTGTCAATGTTTCTTTAATGTTAGCCGTGCTAGCCTTTAGCCTCAGCACTACGTCTCACTACTGTCAATGTTTCTTTAATGTTAGCCATGTTAGCCGTTAGCCTCAGCGCTACATCTCACTAATGTTAATGTTTCTTTAGTGTTAGCCGTGTTAGCCGTTAGCCTCAGCGCTACGTCTCACTAATGTTAATGTTTCTTTAATATTAGCTGTGTTAGCCGTTAGCCTCAGCGCTACGTCTCACTAATGTTAATGTTTCTTTAGTGTTAGCTGTGTTAGCCGTTAGCCTCAGCGCTGCGTCTCACTAATGTTAATGTTTATGTAGTGTTAGCCGTGTTGGCCGTTAGCCTCAGCACTACGTCTCACTAATGTTAATGTTTATGTAGTGTTAGCCGTGTTAGCCGTTAGCCTCAGCGCTACGTCTCACTAATGTTAATGTTTCTTTAATGTTAGCTGTGTTAGCCGTTAGCCTCAGCGCTACGTCTCACTAATGTTAATGTTTATGTAGTGTTAGCCGTGTTAGCCGTTAGCCTCAGCGCTACGTCTCACTAATGTTAATGTTTCTTTAGTGTTAGCTGTGTTAGCCGTTAGCCTCAGCGCTGCGTCTCACTAAGGTTAATGTTTATGTAGTGCTAGCCGTGTTAGCCGTTAGCCTCAGCGCTACCTCTCACTAATGTTAATGTTTATGTAGTGTTAGCCGTGTTGGCCGTTAGCCTCAGCGCTACGTCTCACTAATGTTAATGTTTCTTTAGTGTTAGCCGTGTTGGCCGTTAGCCTCAGCGCTACGTCTCACTAATGTTAATGTTTCTTTAATGTTAGCTGTGTTAGCCGTTAGCCTCAGCGCTACGTCTCACTAATGTTAATGTTTCTTTAATGTTAGCTGTGTTAGCCGTTAGCCTCAGCGCTACGTCTCACTAATGTTAATGTTTCTTTAGTGTTAGCTGTGTTAGCCGTTAGCCTCAGCGCTGCGTCTCACTAATGTTAATGTTTATGTAGTGTTAGCCGTGTTGGCCGTTAGCCTCAGCGCTACGTCTCACTAATGTTAATGTTTCTTTAGTGTTAGCCGTGTTAGCCGTTAGCCTCAGCGCTACGTCTCACTAATGTTAATGTTTCTTTAATGTTAGCTGTGTTAGCCGTTAGCCTCATCGCTACGTCTCACTAATGTTAATGTTTATGTAGTGTTAGCCGTGTTAGCCGTTAGCCTCAGCGCTACGTCTCACTAATGTTAATGTTTCTTTAGTGTTAGCTGTGTTAGCCTTTAGCCTCAGCGCTGCGTCTCACTAATGTTAATGTTTATGTAGTGTTAGCCGTGTTGGCCGTTAGCCTCAGCGCTACGTCTCACTAATGTTAATGTTTATGTAGTGTTAGCCGTGTTAGCCGTTAGCCTCAGCGCTACGTCTCACTAATGTTAATGTTTATGTAGTGTTAGCCGTGTTGGCCGTTAGCCTCAGCGCTACGTCTCACCAATGTTAATGTTTATGTAGTGTTAGCCGTGTTAGCCGTTAGCCTCAGCGCTACGTCTCACTAATGTTAATGTTTATGTAGTGTTAGCCGTGTTGGCCGTTAGCCTCAGCGCTACGTGTCACTAATGTTAATGTTTCTTTAGTGTTAGCCGTGCTAGCCTTTAGCCTCAGCGCTACGTCTCACTAATGTTAATGTTTCTTTAGTGTTAGCCGTGCTAGCCATCACTACTGTCAATGTTTCTTTAATATTAGCCGTGCTAGCCTTTAGCCTCAGCGCTACGTGTCACTAATGTTAATGTTTCTTTAGTGTTAGCCGTGCCAGCCGTTAGCCTCAGCGCTACGTGTCACTACTGTCAATGTTTCTTTAATGTTAGCCGTGCTAGCCGTTAGCCTCAGCGCTACGTCTCACTAATGTTAATGTTTCTTTAATGTTAGCTATGTTAGCCGTTAGCCTCAGCGCTACGTCTCACTAATGTTAATGTTTATGTAGTGTTAGCCGTGTTAGCCGTTAGCCTCAGCGCTACGTCTCACTAATGTTAATGTTTCTTTAGTGTTAGCTGTGTTCGCCGTTAGCCTCAGCGCTACGTCTCACTAATGTTAATGTTTATGTTGTGTTAGCCGTGCTAGCCTTTAGCCTCAGCGCTACGTCCATGGATCTATTATAAACTGGATAAGGCATGCTGTCCCAGCTCCTATCTCTTTACATAGGGGTGCTCAGTGGCGCATGACTCCAGTTTCGTCCGCCATAACGGCCCAAAGTGCCCGTATGACGCGTCACCTGTTTCTCTGCTCCCACGGCCCAAGTTGGTGAAAGCAGCGTGAGCGCACGGCTGCCAACGAAGCTTCAGAGCGGAGCGGACGCCATTACGCAAAAAGTCAAATCTCTTAATATCATCGTTCTTTAAACACAAAATGTTTTTTTAAGGCCATTTCAGGCGAATAAGCTGCCATGCTACGATGACTTTGGGGGTTAGTTTGTCAGTGCGGGGCTTAAAAAGCTAGTTTAGCCGCTCTTTGAACAACCGGGCGCTTAGCGGCCCTTCGGACGTACGTAGCCGCGCTCATGAACTTCCGCTCGGTCACTTTTCTGGGAAGTTTCGTAAGTGCTGGAAGTCTTGATATTGTGATAGAATTGATAAAAATCGAGTTGTTACTCACTGTATTTGCTAGTATAACATCACAACTTGAATTGTTTGGCTGAAATACAAAGAATGAGCACTGCAAAAGTGTTTTATATTACATTTTCATTGGTAAAATGTGAGATATTGTTTTTTGATAGCATTTATCTGTACTGTACTGTACTGTACTGTACTGTACTGTACTGTACTGCACTGCACTGTACTGTACTGTACTGTACTGTACTGTACTGTACTGTACTGTACTGTACTGTACTGTACTGTACTGGATCCAGGACAGATGCAGAAATCATGCATTTTTTTGTGTTTCATTCTACTTACACAAATAATGATATAAGTACATTAAATGCTGCTAGTATTTTATTAATTAATAAAACAGTTACAGGTTATTAGTGCCATTATTTAATTTTCAGAAATGAGTTTAATAACATGTAGACTAGTTGTTTCTTATTAACCATAATCCAATGCTATAAACACATGCTATATTCATCATACATTTCGTATTTAGTTTTTGGCTAAACTTACTTGAGATGTTTGTTATTTCGCGTTTATCCTTGTTTTTAGTCCAGTTCATTTGTTTTGCTCAGACTTCAGCCGCTAAATCACACGAGGGAGAATCTGCTCGTTCATGAGTCGTCACGCACACGCACACACACACGCTCACGCACGTCTACGGCCCTGGTGACGTCACGTCATTAGAAAACTTTTAAAAATGTATTTTTGATGCTTTACAATTTTTTTACGAAGAAAAAAAGTCCATGTCCTAAAAATAGTAATTTTAAAGAAATATATTTGCCTCAGTCTGAAACTCCAGATGCCTGTGGACCATTTTACAGGCTGCTCCTTTTACATGAGTGTCTATGACAAAAAGGGCTTTTTGGGCTGCTGGCTGCAATACCACGGCCTGCCACTAGCACGTACTCATTTCAGAGTGAAGGGGGTGGACCCCCCCACTGGCTACGTCTCACTAATGTTAATGTTTATGTAGTGTTAGCCGTGCTAGCCTTTAGCCTCAGCACTACGTCTCACTAATGTTAATGGTTCTTTAGTGTTAGCCGTGCTAGCCATCACTACCGTCAATGTTTCTTTAATGTTAGCCGTGTTAGCCGTTAGCCTCAGCACTACGTCTCACTAATGTTAATGTTTCTTTAGTGTTAGCCGTGCTAGCCATCACTACTGTCAATGTTTCTTTATTTTTAGCCGTGTTGGCCGTTAGCCTCAGCGCTACGTCTCACTAATGTTAATGTTTATGTAGTGTTAGCCTTGTTAGCCGTTAGCCTCAGCGCTGCGTCTCACTAATGTTAATGTTTATGTAGTGTTAGCTGTGCTAGCCTTTAGCCTCAGCGCTACGTCTCACTAATGTTAATGTTTATGTAGTGTTAGCCGTGTTAGCCGTTAGCCTCAGCGCTACGTCTCACTAATGTTAATGTTTATGTAGTGTTAGTCGTGCTAGCCATCACTACTGTCAATGTTTCTTTAATGTTAGCCGTGCTAGCCTTTAGCCTCTGCGCTCCTCTTGACCTTTCCTATTTCCTTTCCTCCCTCCCTCCCTCCTCCCTCCTCTCTCCTCCCTCTCCCCTCTCCCCTCTCTCCTCTCTCGTCTCTCCTCTCTCCCTCCCCCTCTCCTCTCTCCTCTCTCCTCTCCTCTCACTCCTCTCCTCTCTCTCCTCTCTCCTTCCCCCTCTCCTCCCCCTCTCCTCTCTCCTCTCCTCTCCTCTCACTCCTCTCTCCTCTCTCCCCCTCTCTCTCCTCTCTCCTCCCTCCCCCTCTCTCTCCTCTCTCCTCCCTCTCCTCCCCCTCTCTCCTCCCCCTCTCTCCTCTCCTCTCTCTCCTCTCTCTCCTCTCTGTCCTCTCTCCTCTCTCCTCCCTCCCCCTCTCTCTCCTCTCTCCTCTCTCCTCCCTCTCCTCCCTCTCCTCCACCTCTCTCCTCCCCCTCTCTCCTCTGCATGACTGATTTGTGCCTCTTGTTTCTTCCAGGGATGATCATCATCCTGGGGGATCGTGATGACACTGGGGGGCTGGTGAGCACAGTGGCCTATAACACCATTGCAAAGATTGGCAAAGAGCAGAAGTGTTGAGAGGTGTGTCCCGGTGAGCGCCCCCTGTCTGTCAGGAGCCAGTGCTACATTTTAAAATAAAGAGATTTCTTCAAACTTTCACCTGTTTGTGTGAGTCATTTTATCCTGAGCCAGAAATAACAACAATAAACCAATATCACAATGTTAGGGCAGAATGTCCTTGGATTTAAAGTTTACATTTCTTATTTTAATTCACGCCTAAACCGAGCAAAACAATGAAAACAATAAATGAATCTTGTCTTCAGAAGTTTTGATGCTGTTGAGGTTTCTTTATGCTTATTATAGCACATTTTTCCTGATTTTCTCCAGCTTTCAGCACCTTCATGCTTTGTGCAATTTATGCAAGTTATGCATCAAAACGTTCCGCATGTTGAGGAGAAGGTGCTGTTACTTTTGGGACTTCTGCAACTTACGGTTTTTCCGCAATCGGCCAAAATGTCGGAGATTTTTCCCATTGACTTATAATGGGGCTGCCGCAAATCCATGCTTTTCTGCACTTTTTTCTGCATTTTATGCAATTTCTGCACTTTGTGCATGTTCAGCTTCTGCAACTTGTGGGTTTTGGGAAAAAATTGTCCTTCTGCAGTTTTACAGTTTTTTTATACGAGAGTTTGAAATGTTTACATTAGTGTGTATGTGGACCTGTTACATTAGTGTGTATGGGGGAATCCAGCCAATGGGGAGACTCCGCCTTTCAGCCATTTGTGCTTCTGCCAATCAAGCACTGAGGCCATTTCAACAGTTTGACCAGTTTATGGAATATAAAAGTTTATGCAACTTAAGAGTTTATGCCATTCAGGACTTTTGAATTTTAAAGAGTTAATGCAATTGACATAATTTATGCAAATGAACACATTCATGCATTTTACCACTTTATACAGTTTATGCAACTTGACATTTTATGCATGTTACCAGTTTATGCCAATTAGATTATGCAAATGAACCCCTTTATGCAGTTTAAAGTGATTATGTAAGTTAATAGGGATTTTCGCGTGTAAAGTGTGAACAGTTTATGCACTCTCTGCATTCGCTTCCCACAATCCCGCAGTCAATCATTTCCAGTTTTATCACATTCTGAGACAGGCTCACACTTGCCTGGATATGAAAATGAACAGAATGTTCAGACGCTGAGGCATTATTTATTCTGCAACAGTCTTTGTGTGTTTGGAAATCCTTTTGTGTGAACTCAAAGTGAGGTCGGCTCGTTAGTTCAAGTTTACATGACACGTGTTTCCAGTATGTTCATGGATCACATACACGTGTGTAAACTTCAAGGATGTTTACATGTGTTTTTCCCTGTCAGTCTGAAGTGAGTGACTCTGGACAGAGAGTTTCTGTTTCCACATGGTTATACGGAGCGTGTACATGTGGGTATAGTTGCTATAGCAGGGCTGATATTATATATGTTTGTGTGATCAGAAGGAAAGAGAGATGTGCCTTAGTATAACTCTGATGTACCATATGTGTATTTATTTATTTACCACTGTCAATGATGAATCCTTTATCTTTAGCTTTTGTAAACTGTAAATGATGAAATCCTTTGACATTTTGTTCGATCATAAAGGATTTATATCAAAGCTCAGACTCTGCATCGGTTTCCTGCATGAGCGGAAAGTTTATGTGATATGACTTGAATGAGAGATCAGGGTTTACTATAAGTTCTCCTTTTAGCACAAAGTCTGGTTTTGTATTTTTTCTTTCTGTAAAATGTTACTTTTTCTGCTCAAATGAATAAATGAAAATGAATTAAATGAATTGACCCTCTATTCCAGGTAAGAAGCACATTTTCAGGAGAACATGTGATGAATTGCGTTTCCATGTTTGTTCCACTCACAGGGTTTTGTCCTGAGTAACTGATGCAGTGATGAGTATCTGTGGTCCTGTTGTGTCACGCTCAGTCTAAAGTCTCCATCAGGTTCTGTCACGCTCAGACTAAAGTCTCCATCAGGTTCTGTCCCGCTCAGTCTAAAGTCTCCATCATCAGGTTCTGTCCCGCTCAGTCTAAAGTCTCCATCATCAGGTTCTGTCACGCTCAGTCTAAAGTCTCCATCAGGTTCTGTCCCGCTCAGTCTAAAGTCTCCATCATCAGGTACTGTCACGCTCAGTCTAAAGTCTCCATCATCAGGTTCTGTCCCGCTCAGTCTAAAGTCTCCATCATCAGGTTCTGTCCCGCTCAGTCTAAAGTCTCCATCATCAGGTTCTGTCACGCTCAGTCTAAAGTCTCCATCATCAGGTTCTGTCACGCTCAGTCTAAAGTCTCCATCATCAGGTTCTGTCACGCTCAGTCTAAAGTCTCCATCATCAGGTTCTGTCACGCTCAGACTAAAGTCTCCATCAGGTTCTGTCACGCTCAGTCTAAAGTCTCCATCATCAGGTTCTGTCACGCTCAGTCTAAAGTCTCCATCAGGTTCTGTCACGCTCAGTCTAAAGTCTCCATCATCAGGTTCTGTCACGCTCAGTCTAAAGTCTCCATCATCAGGTTCTGTCACGCTCAGACTAAAGTCTCCATCAGGTTCTGTCACGCTCAGTCTAAAGTCTCCATCATCAGGTTCTGTCACGCTCAGTCTAAAGTCTCCATCATCAGGTTCTGTCCCGCTCAGTCTAAAGTCTCCATCAGGTTCTGTCACGCTCAGTCTAAAGTCTCCATCATCAGGTTCTGTCACGCTCAGTCTAAAGTCTCCATCATCAGGTTCTGTCACGCTCAGTCTAAAGTCTCCATCAGGTTCTGTCACGCTCAGTCTAAAGTCTCCATCATCAGGTTCTGTCACGCTCAGTCTAAAGTCTCCATCAGGTTCTGTCACGCTCAGTCTAAAGTCTCCATCAGGTTCTGTCCCGCTCAGTCTAAAGTCTCCATCATCAGGTTCTGTCACGCTCAGACTAAAGTCTCCATCAGGTTCTGTCACGCTCAGACTAAAGTCTCCATCATCAGGTTCTGTCACGCTCAGTCTAAAGTCTCCATCATCAGGTTCTGTCACGCTCAGTCTAAAGTCTCCATCATCAGGTTCTGTCACGCTCAGTCTAAAGTCTCCATCATCAGGTTCTGTCACGCTCAGTCTAAAGTCTCCATCATCAGGTTCTGTCACGCTCAGTCTAAAGTCTCCATCATCAGGTTCTGTCACACTCAGTCTAAAGTCTCCATCATCAGGTTCTGTCACGCTCAGTCTAAAGTCTCCATCAGGTTCTGTCACGCTCAGTCTAAAGTCTCCATCAGGTTCTGTCACGCTCAGTCTAAAGTCTCCATCATCAGGTTCTGTCACGCTCAGACTAAAGTCTCCACCATCAGGTTCTGTCACGCTCAGTCTAAAGTCTCCATCATCAGGTTCTGTCACGCTCAGTCTAAAGTCTCCATCATCAGGTTCTGTCACGCTCAGTCTAAAGTCTCCATCAGGTTCTGTCACGCTCAGACTAAAGTCTCCATCAGGTTCTGTCCCGCTCAGTCTAAAGTCTCCATTATCAGGTTCTGTCCCGCTCAGTCTAAAGTCTCCATCATCAGGTTCTGTCTCGCTCAGTCTAAAGTCTCCATCATCAGGTTCTGTCCCGCTCAGTCTAAAGTCTCCATCATCAGGTTCTGTCACGCTCAGTCTAAAGTCTCCATCAGGTTCTGTCACGCTCAGTCTAAAGTCTCCATCATCAGGTTCTGTCCCGCTCAGTCTAAAGTCTCCATCAGGTTCTGTCACGCTCAGTCTAAAGTCTCCATCATCAGGTTCTGTCCCGCTCAGTCTAAAGTCTCCATCAGGTTCTGTCCCGCTCAGTCTAAAGTCTCCATCAGGTTCTGTCCCGCTCAGTCTAAAGTCTCCATCATCAGGTTCTGTCACGCTCAGTCTAAAGTCTCCATCATCAGGTTCTGTCACGCTCAGTCTAAAGTCTCCATCAGGTTCTGTCACGCTCAGTCTAAAGTCTCCATCATCAGGTTCTGTCCCGCTCAGTCTAAAGTCTCCATCATCAGGTTCTGTCACGCTCAGTCTAAAGTCTCCATCAGGTTCTGTCCCGCTCAGTCTAAAGTCTCCATCATCAGGTTCTGTCCCGCTCAGTCTAAAGTCTCCATCAGGTTCTGTCCCGCTCAGTCTAAAGTCTCCATCATCAGGTTCTGTCACACTCAGTCTAAAGTCTCCATCATCAGGTTCTGTCCCGCTCAGTCTAAAGTCTCCATCAGGTTCTGTCACGCTCAGACTAAAGTCTCCATCATCAGGTTCTGTCTCGCTCAGACTAAAGTCTCCATCAGGTTCTGTCACGCTCAGTCTAAAGTCTCCATCAGGTTCTGTCCCGCTCAGTCTAAAGTCTCCATCAGGTTCTGTCCCGCTCAGTCTAAAGTCTCCATCATCAGGTTCTGTCTCGCTCAGACTAAAGTCTCCATCAGGTTCTGTCACGCTCAGTCTAAAGTCTCCATCAGGTTCTGTCACACTCAGTCTAAAGTCTCCATCAGGTTCTGTCCCGCTCAGTCTAAAGTCTCCATCATCAGGTTCTGTCCCGCTCAGTCTAAAGTCTCCATCAGGTTCTGTCCCGCTCAGTCTAAAGTCTCCATCATCAGGTTCTGTCACACTCAGTCTAAAGTCTCCATCATCAGGTTCTGTCCCGCTCAGTCTAAAGTCTCCATCAGGTTCTGTCACGCTCAGACTAAAGTCTCCATCATCAGGTTCTGTCTCGCTCAGACTAAAGTCTCCATCAGGTTCTGTCACGCTCAGTCTAAAGTCTCCATCAGGTTCTGTCCCGCTCAGTCTAAAGTCTCCATCAGGTTCTGTCACGCTCAGTCTAAAGTCTCCATCAGGTTCTGTCACGCTCAGACTAAAGTCTCCATCATCAGGTTCTGTCACGCTCAGTCTAAAGTCTCCATCAGGTTCTGTCACGCTCAGACTAAAGTCTCCATCAGGTTCTGTCCCGCTCAGTCTAAAGTCTCCATCAGGTTCTGTCACGCTCAGACTAAAGTCTCCATCATCAGGTTCTGTCCCGCTCAGACTAAAGTCTCCATCATCAGGTTCTGTCCCGCTCAGACTAAAGTCTCCATCAGGTTCTGTCACGCTCAGACTAAAGTCTCCATCAGGTTCTGTCACGCTCAGTCTAAAGTCTCCATCAGGTTCTGTCCCGCTCAGACTAAAGTCTCCATCAGGTTCTGTCACGCTCAGTCTAAAGTCTCCATCAGGTTCTGTCACGCTCAGTCTAAAGTCTCCATCAGGTTCTGTCACGCTCAGTCTAAAGTCTCCATCAGGTTCTGTCCCGCTCAGTCTAAAGTCTCCATCAGGTTCTGTCCCGCTCAGTCTAAAGTCTCCATCATCAGGTTCTGTCACGCTCAGACTAAAGTCTCCATCATCAGGTTCTGTCACGCTCAGTCTAAAGTCTCCATCAGGTTCTGTCACGCTCAGTCTAAAGTCTCCATCATCAGGTTCTGTCACGCTCAGACTAAAGTCTCCATCAGGTTCTGTCCCGCTCAGACTAAAGTCTCCATCAGGTTCTGTCACGCTCAGTCTAAAGTCTCCATCAGGTTCTGTCACGCTCAGTCTAAAGTCTCCATCATCAGGTTCTGTCCCGCTCAGTCTAAAGTCTCCATCATCAGGTTCTGTCCCGCTCAGTCTAAAGTCTCCATCAGGTTCTGTCACGCTCAGACTAAAGTCTCCATCAGGTTCTGTCCCGCTCAGTCTAAAGTCTCCATCAGGTTCTGTCCCGCTCAGTCTAAAGTCTCCATCATCAGGTTCTGTCCCGCTCAGTCTAAAGTCTCCATCATCAGGTTCTGTCACGCTCAGTCTAAAGTCTCCATCAGGTTCTGTCACGCTCAGTCTAAAGTCTCCATCATCAGGTTCTGTCACGCTCAGACTAACGTCTCCATCATCAGGTTCTGTCCCGCTCAGTCTAAAGTCTCCATCATCAGGTTCTGTCCCGCTCAGTCTAAAGTCTCCATCATCAGGTTCTGTCCCGCTCAGACTAAAGTCTCCATCATCAGGTTCTGTCACGCTCAGTCTAAAGTCTCCATCAGGTTCTGTCACGCTCAGACTAAAGTCTCCATCATCAGGTTCTGTCCCGCTCAGTCTAAAGTCTCCATCATCAGGTTCTGTCACGCTCAGTCTAAAGTCTCCATCAGGTTCTGTCACGCTCAGTCTAAAGTCTCCATCATCAGGTTCTGTCACGCTCAGTCTAAAGTCTCCATCATCAGGTTCTGTCACGCTCAGTCTAAAGTCTCCATCAGGTTCTGTCACGCTCAGACTAAAGTCTCCATCATCAGGTTCTGTCCCGCTCAGTCTAAAGTCTCCATCATCAGGTTCTGTCACGCTCAGTCTAAAGTCTCCATCATCAGGTTCTGTCCCGCTCAGACTAAAGTCTCCATCAGGTTCTGTCCCGCTCAGTCTAAAGTCTCCATCATCAGGTTCTGTCACGCTCAGACTAAAGTCTCCATCAGGTTCTGTCCCGCTCAGTCTAAAGTCTCCATCATCAGGTTCTGTCCCGCTCAGTCTAAAGTCTCCATCAGGTTCTGTCACGCTCAGTCTAAAGTCTCCATCAGGTTCTGTCCCGCTCAGACTAAAGTCTCCATCAGGTTCTGTCACGCTCAGTCTAAAGTCTCCATCATCAGGTTCTGTCACACTCAGACTAAAGTCTCCATCATCAGGTTCTGTCCCGCTCAGTCTAAAGTCTCCATCAGGTTCTGTCACGCTCAGTCTAAAGTCTCCATCAGGTTCTGTCACGCTCAGTCTAAAGTCTCCATCATCAGGTTCTGTCACACTCAGACTAAAGTCTCCATCATCAGGTTCTGTCACGCTCAGTCTAAAGTCTCCATCAGGTTCTGTCACGCTCAGTCTAAAGTCTCCATCAGGTTCTGTCACGCTCAGTCTAAAGTCTCCATCAGGTTCTGTCACGCTCAGTCTAAAGTCTCCATCATCAGGTTCTGTCACACTCAGTCTAAAGTCTCCATCATCAGGTTCTGTCACGCTCAGTCTAAAGTCTCCATCATCAGGTTCTGTCACGCTCAGTCTAAAGTCTCCATCAGGTTCTGTCACGCTCAGTCTAAAGTCTCCATCAGGTTCTGTCACGCTCAGTCTAAAGTCTCCATCATCAGGTTCTGTCACGCTCAGTCTAAAGTCTCCATCATCAGGTTCTGTCACGCTCAGTCTAAAGTCTCCATCAGGTTCTGTCACGCTCAGTCTAAAGTCTCCATCATCAGGTTCTGTCACGCTCAGTCTAAAGTCTCCATCAGGTTCTGTCACGCTCAGTCTAAAGTCTCCATCATCAGGTTCTGTCACGCTCAGTCTAAAGTCTCCATCAGGTTCTGTCCCGCTCAGTCTAAAGTCTCCATCATCAGGTTCTGTCACGCTCAGACTAAAGTCTCCATCATCAGGTTCTGTCCCGCTCAGTCTAAAGTCTCCATCATCAGGTTCTGTCACGCTCAGTCTAAAGTCTCCATCATCAGGTTCTGTCACGCTCAGTCTAAAGTCTCCATCATCAGGTTCTGTCACGCTCAGACTAAAGTCTCCATCATCAGGTTCTGTCAGGCTCAGTCTAAAGTCTCCATCAGGTTCTGTCACGCTCAGTCTAAAGTCTCCATCAGGTTCTGTCCCGCTCAGACTAAAGTCTCCATCATCAGGTTCTGTCACGCTCAGACTAAAGTCTCCATCATCAGGTTCTGTCCCGCTCAGTCTAAAGTCTCCATCATCAGGTTCTGTCACGCTCAGTCTAAAGTCTCCATCATCAGGTTCTGTCAGGCTCAGTCTAAAGTCTCCATCATCAGGTTCTGTCACGCTCAGTCTAAAGTCTCCATCAGGTTCTGTCACGCTCAGTCTAAAGTCTCCATCATCAGGTTCTGTCACGCTCAGTCTAAAGTCTCCATCATCAGGTTCTGTCACGCTCAGACTAAAGTCTCCATCATCAGGTTCTGTCACGCTCAGTCTAAAGTCTCCATCATCAGGTTCTGTCACACTCAGTCTAAAGTCTCCATCAGGTTCTGTCCCGCTCAGTCTAAAGTCTCCATCATCAGGTTCTGTCACGCTCAGACTAAAGTCTCCATCAGGTTCTGTCCCGCTCAGTCTAAAGTCTCCATCATCAGGTTCTGTCCCGCTCAGTCTAAAGTCTCCATCAGGTTCTGTCACGCTCAGTCTAAAGTCTCCATCATCAGGTTCTGTCACGCTCAGTCTAAAGTCTCCATCATCAGGTTCTGTCCCGCTCAGTCTAAAGTCTCCATCATCAGGTTCTGTCACGCTCAGTCTAAAGTCTCCATCATCAGGTTCTGTCACGCTCAGTCTAAAGTCTCCATCAGGTTCTGTCCCGCTCAGACTAAAGTCTCCATCATCAGGTTCTGTCACGCTCAGTCTAAAGTCTCCATCATCAGGTTCTGTCCCGCTCAGTCTAAAGTCTCCATCATCAGGTTCTGTCACGGTCAGTCTAAAGTCTCCATCATCAGGTTCTGTCACGCTCAGACTAAAGTCTCCATCATCAGGTTCTGTCACGCTCAGTCTAAAGTCTCCATCATCAGGTTCTGTCACGCTCAGTCTAAAGTCTCCATCATCAGGTTCTGTCACGCTCAGTCTAAAGTCTCCATCATCAGGTTCTGTCACGCTCAGTCTAAAGTCTCCATCATCAGGTTCTGTCACGCTCAGTCTAAAGTCTCCATCATCAGGTTCTGTCTCGCTCAGTCTAAAGTCTCCATCATCAGGTTCTGTCCCGCTCAGTCTAAAGTCTCCATCATCAGGTTCTGTCACGGTCAGTCTAAAGTCTCCATCATCAGGTTCTGTCACGCTCAGTCTAAAGTCTCCATCATCAGGTTCTGTCACGCTCAGTCTAAAGTCTCCATCATCAGGTTCTGTCACGCTCAGACTAAAGTCTCCATCATCAGGTTCTGTCACGCTCAGACTAAAGTCTCCATCATCAGGTTCTGTCACGCTCAGTCTAAAGTCTCCATCAGGTTCTGTCACGCTCAGTCTAAAGTCTCCATCAGGTTCTGTCACGCTCAGTCTAAAGTCTCCATCATCAGGTTCTGTCCCGCTCAGTCTAAAGTCTCCATCAGGTTCTGTCCCGCTCAGTCTAAAGTCTCCATCAGGTTCTGTCACGCTCAGTCTAAAGTCTCCATCATCTGGTTCTGTCACGCTCAGTCTAAAGTCTCCATCATCAGGTTCTGTCACGCTCAGTCTAAAGTCTCCATCAGGTTCTGTCACGCTCAGTCTAAAGTCTCCATCATCTGGTTCTGTCACGCTCAGTCTAAAGTCTCCATCATCAGGTTCTGTCACGCTCAGTCTAAAGTCTCCATCAGGTTCTGTCACGCTCAGTCTAAAGTCTCCATCATCAGGTTCTGTCACGCTCAGTCTAAAGTCTCCATCAGGTTCTGTCACGCTCAGTCTAAAGTCTCCATCATCAGGTTCTGTCACGCTCAGTCTAAAGTCTCCATCATCAGGTTCTGTCACGCTCAGTCTAAAGTCTCCATCAGGTTCTGTCACGCTCAGACTAAAGTCTCCATCATCAGGTTCTGTCACGGTCAGTCTAAAGTCTCCATCATCAGGTTCTGTCACGCTCAGACTAAAGTCTCCATCATCAGGTTCTGTCACGCTCAGTCTAAAGTCTCCATCATCAGGTTCTGTCACGCTCAGACTAAAGTCTCCATCATCAGGTTCTGTCCCGCTCAGACTAAAGTCTCCATCATCAGGTTCTGTCCCGCTCAGTCTAAAGTCTCCATCATCAGGTTCTGTCACGCTCAGACTAAAGTCTCCATCATCAGGTTCTGTCACGCTCAGTCTAAAGTCTCCATCATCAGGTTCTGTCACGCTCAGTCTAAAGTCTCCATCAGGTTCTGTCACGCTCAGTCTAAAGTCTCCATCATCAGGTTCTGTCCCGCTCAGTCTAAAGTCTCCATCAGGTTCTGTCACGCTCAGTCTAAAGTCTCCATCATCAGGTTCTGTCCCGCTCAGTCTAAAGTCTCCATCATCAGGTTCTGTCACGCTCAGTCTAAAGTCTCCATCATCAGGTTCTGTCACGCTCAGTCTAAAGTCTCCATCAGGTTCTGTCACGCTCAGTCTAAAGTCTCCATCAGGTTCTGTCACGCTCAGACTAAAGTCTCCATCAGGTTCTGTCCCGCTCAGTCTAAAGTCTCCATCAGGTTCTGTCACGCTCAGTCTAAAGTCTCCATCATCAGGTTCTGTCCCGCTCAGTCTAAAGTCTCCATCAGGTTCTGTCCCGCTCAGTCTAAAGTCTCCATCAGGTTCTGTCACGCTCAGTCTAAAGTCTCCATCATCAGGTTCTGTCCCGCTCAGTCTAAAGTCTCCATCATCAGGTTCTGTCACGCTCAGTCTAAAGTCTCCATCAGGTTCTGTCACGCTCAGACTAAAGTCTCCATCAGGTTCTGTCCCGCTCAGTCTAAAGTCTCCATCATCAGGTTCTGTCACGCTCAGTCTAAAGTCTCCATCATCAGGTTCTGTCACGCTCAGTCTAAAGTCTCCATCAGGTTCTGTCACGCTCAGTCTAAAGTCTCCATCAGGTTCTGTCACGCTCAGACTAAAGTCTCCATCAGGTTCTGTCCCGCTCAGTCTAAAGTCTCCATCAGGTTCTGTCACGCTCAGTCTAAAGTCTCCATCAGGTTCTGTCCCGCTCAGTCTAAAGTCTCCATCAGGTTCTGTCCCGCTCAGTCTAAAGTCTCCATCATCAGGTTCTGTCCCGCTCAGACTAAAGTCTCCATCATCAGGTTCTGTCACGCTCAGTCTAAAGTCTCCATCATCAGGTTCTGTCACGCTCAGTCTAAAGTCTCCATCAGGTTCTGTCCCGCTCAGTCTAAAGTCTCCATCAGGTTCTGTCCCGCTCAGTCTAAAGTCTCCATCAGGTTCTGTCACGCTCAGACTAAAGTCTCCATCAGGTTCTGTCCCGCTCAGACTAAAGTCTCCATCAGGTTCTGTCCCGCTCAGTCTAAAGTCTCCATCAGGTTCTGTCACGCTCAGTCTAAAGTCTCCATCATCAGGTTCTGTCCCGCTCAGACTAAAGTCTCCATCAGGTTCTGTCACGCTCAGTCTAAAGTCTCCATCATCAGGTTCTGTCACGCTCAGTCTAAAGTCTCCATCATCAGGTTCTGTCACGCTCAGACTAAAGTCTCCATCATCAGGTTCTGTCACGCTCAGTCTAAAGTCTCCATCATCAGGTGTGTGATGTTGGGGGTGTGACAGGATGTGCAGGTTTTAATGGGTGTTTTAGGAATAGTGTAGCTTCAGTCAAGGCAGATTTAAATATTTTATTTCATAATATTATTGTTAATTAAAAAGGACAATAATTCATATTAGACAATACGGTTCATATTTATATTTCATTGGTTTTTCATTTCTTAAAACTATGTAAAATATGGGGAGAACGTCTTTTTGGTTCCGCTTTAATTTGAGTTGCTACGGGGACAGAGCAACATGAGGCCCCCGGCCCCACATGAGGCCCCCGGCCCCACATGAGGCCCCCACACCCACATGAGGCCCCCACACCCACATGAGGCCCCCGGCACCACATGAGGCCCCCACATGAGGCCCCCGGCCCCACATGAGGCCCCCGGCCCCACATGAGGCCCCCGGCCCCACATGAGGCCCCCACATGAGGCACTCACACCCACATGAGGCACTCACACCCACATGAGGCCCCCACACCCACATGAGGCCCCCGGCCCCACATGAGGCCCCCACACCCACATGAGGCCCCCGGCCCCACATGAGGCCCCCGGCCCCACATGAGGCCCCCGGCCCCCACACCCACATGAGGCCCCCGGCCCCACATGAGGCCCCCGGCCCCACATGAGGCCCCCGGCCCCACATGAGGCCCCCGGCCCCCACACCCACATGAGGCCCCCGGCCCCACATGAGGCCCCCGGCCCCACATGAGGCCCCCACACCCAGGCCATCAGAGATGTCATGTTTTAGAGCAGCTCAAGACCCACCTTTTTAGCTTAGCCTTTAACTGACTAATCTATTTATTTAATCCTAATATATATAATATATATATATATGGGAGGTTGTCCCGGGAGCATTGTTTTAAATGTTGTATCTGTAAAGCACTTTGTGAGACCTTTCAGTATAAAACTTTAGTGTCTTCTTTTACTTTTTTCTTCTTTTTTGTTGAAATCTGTGCTTATGCTTTAACCTCTGAACTCCCGCCTGAACCGAGAGGATCTTTTTCCTCACGACACCACATTTTTTTTCCATATTTTTTTTGTTGGGTTTTCAACTCATTTTTTTTTTTCATTTTTTCATCAATTTTTCATCAATTTTTAATCAATTTTTTGTCACATTTCCATCCTTGTTTTCGTCTCAGTTTTGTTGCTATTTTCACACCTTTTTTCCAGAAGCTTTTGGATTGGGGTAAAGCCAAAAAGGAGAAAAAGTGCTCGGTTCAGGTGGGAGTTAAGGCGTTTCTCACCATCAGGGATATTTTACAGCAGAAACATCCCTGCAGTTAAAGGAGCTGTGACTTTGAAACGACTCGAGTGTAAAGACTCTTTCAGGTTATAAATGTTTTTAAGGATTTCATGAGGAGGTTTTATTTGCCTTTATATTCAGGCAAAGCATGTATTTATCCAGCACGTTTCTTCTGCTGCTGCACATTTAAGGTGAAACATTTAACCCTGATGCAGCAAGAACGACACAGGTTAAAGTCACGTTTGTTAAACAGTTCAAAGACCCTGAGGAGGTTGTGGGGAGGATTCCAGGGTCTGGGCCGTCGTCGGGGGAAACGTGGAGCTGCAGTGACTTCACACACTTTATGAATGAACACGTGCTGAGACAGTTCATTTATTACAGGTTCCTCCAGGGCTCGTGTCTGCATGTGTGCCCCGTCTAACCCCTGTGGCTGAAACACTTCCTTCATGTAAAACCCTGAGCTGCAGTTCCGCCAGTGCCCACCAGAGGGCGCCGCTATATTATTATGTAAAGACTCGAGTCGTCTTCATTTGACCAGGAATGAAAATAAAGTGTTTTGAATCAGATCTTTGGTCACAAACTGAACCAAAGGAATCGAGTTTTAGTTGAGTTTATTGAATGTGATGTAACAATGTTTATAGTAACTGATCTGCAGTATTAGTACTTTTACTGGAGTACTGTGACTGTGGTGTAATCCCAGCTCTGCCCTGTGGGGGGCGTGCTCTGCTCAGTTTTCACAAGTGTAAATATTCTTCTAAAAACATCCTTATAAAAACACTGAATGAGGATTAAAATGATAAACTGTGTAAAGTGAAGTTTACATCAAACATAAATGAAACTATGAATAAAACAAAACCTTAATGAAACAAAACAGATGAAATGAAGAGTTTGAGTTTGTTTCTTCCCTCAGCGACAGGTGAGGCTCTGCAGCGGAACCTCTGATTGGCTGTAGCTTTGGGAAGTCCCTCAGCAGCGGACGCTCTGATTGGCTGTAGCTTTGGGAAGTCCCGGAGCCCCAGGGTCATGTGACTCGTCAGGTCAGACCGGGTTTTATTACTAATGTAACTGTGTGTTATTGTAGTTCCTGCGCTGACCAGCAGGGGCTGATCCACACGTCAGTCTGTCCTGCTTTAACTCTGTGGCTCTGATTCAGGACACGGACTGGAAAATGAAAACAATAGGAATCAAACACTAAAACAATTAAACATTAGAAAAAGCTGCAGCTTCATCAAAATGTCTCACAGCTTGAGTTAGAGCTGAGGTGAAGAGGCGAGTTTCCAAAGTGACTGTGAATCCTCCACAGAGAGTCCACCCTGAACTCCAGAGGCTCTGAGTCCAGAAGCAGCTCAATGTTCTGCCCCGAGGGAGGAGAACAAGTCACTTTTAAACCTCTTAACCCCCACCTGGACCAAGTGCAGTTTGACTTCACCGATATAGTGACAGAAAAGAGACATAAACGCAGATGAAAATGCAACAAAGGAATAAAAGAAAAGTGACTAAAATATGTGGAGGAAAAGGAGCAAGAACTCAACAAAAAAAAGCAATGAATTCCTGAAATTGAAGTAAAAAGTACTGTTTGATAAAGCTTCTCTAAAAAAAAGTCACATTTCCTCAAAGAGTAACTCAAGTAGATGTAACTGCCACTAGAAATGATTGACCACCTATGTTTTCTCGTTTACCATTGTTGCTAAGGTGATGATGATGTCATGTTTGTTTGTATACTTTGTAGACTTTATTGTCCCCGTAGGGAAATTTGTCCTCTGCATTTAACCCATCCTTCGATGCCACTGGGGCGACCCGTCAGGAGCAGTGGTCGACGGAGACCCGTCTCCATGATGTGGAGCCAGGCTGACGGTCAGAATCACCTGGCTGGAGGATTCACCTATTGTACATGTTTTTAGTGGTAGGGGAAACCGGAGTACCCGGAGGAAACCTACGCAGACACGGGGAGAACATGCAAACTCCACACAGAAAGGCTCCGTCCTGGTGGGAATTGAACCCGGGACCTTCTTGCTGTGAAGCAGAGGCTCTAACCACTGCGCCACCGAGCCGTCAACCACATTTAAATGATCCTCGACCAGTTACAGACTTGGACATGAGGCTGACTCTCATTTGAGTCGACAGTTTAGGAAAACAGAGAAAAATGTCATTTGCAGAATAATTTGGAACGCAGTGTCACATTTTTCTCTGTATAATGTGTAAATTAAGAGCACAGTTCTCAGCATTGTCAAAAAACTTTATTTTTTCTGACAAAAACTGAGAGTGCGAGTGTGCGTGTGTGTGTGTGTGTGTGTGTGTGTGTGCGTGCGTGCGTGTGTGTGTGTGTGTGTGTGTGTGTGTGTGCGTGCGCGCGCGCGTGCGTGCGTACGTGCGTGTGTGTGTGTGTGTGTGTGTGTGTGTGTGTGTGTGTGTGTGTGTGTGTGTGTGTGTGTGTTAACTACACCTTCTTTATTAAATGATGAGTTAACACTTGAATAACGTGTAGTTCTTATAAAGTGATACTGATCCCTCTGAGGGTCATGTTCAAGCCTGTCGGACGTTTTATCTGTATTTTATATTTTAGACTTGAGTAAATATGTTCACTGTATGAACCTGCTGTCACGAAAATAAATGAATGAATAAATAAATAAATCAGTATTGGTGTGTTTGGTCGGGACAGTGCATGTTGATGAACACATAACCCTGATTGTGTCCAGATAAATATAAATAAACTCTCTTTAGTCACCTTTCTCAGACCTGAAGCACATGTCTTGCTCCTCTGGTTCCTCTGTGGTTCCTCAGGCCTGTTATTGGGGTTCAGAAACACTTATGTCTGTGACGGTTTATAAATCGTGTCAAACTTCCCGAGTTTAAAGCTGCAGGTTTGTGCAGAGCTCTGCCCGGTAACAGCTGACTGAGGCCGGTTCTGGTTTCTGATTGGCTCAGAGCAGGTCTTCAGGGACTTTCCTCAGACTCAGACCGGTCTGACCTGAACCTCAGACCTCAGACCTCAGACCTCAGGTAAACTCTGCGAACACCCTGAGGATGAGGATGATGATGAAGAGTGTTTCCATCTGATCCGTAACATGTTTATTCAGAGGTTTCTCTTTAGTGAACTTGTGCCATCAGCTGGTCAGCACTTTGCTCAGTCAGACGTTTATGAACATCTGTCCAAACATTGATCACTAATCACACGCTGAAGCAGATGAAGACACGTCATGAATGTTTACAGAACCTTTAGTTTCAGAAAAATCCATCAGCTTCAAAACATTCAGGATTCCCAATTCTCCAAGAGTGACTTTTTGGAAAACATTATTTATTATTCAGTGACCTCAGCTCAAAACAAACTTATAATCTTTGTTCAGAATCAGCTTCTCCAGGATCTGCGTCCTTCATAAGCTGTGACAGGTTTTTATGGGATTTAGAATCAAATATCCAGGACGATGAGGATCAGAATGAACTCTTTAAGTTCTTAAAACGACTGAAACATGAAGAAGCTTTATTCTTACTGTGAGGATCTCCTGGTGGAGGATTGATGTTTATTTATATACATAAATATACTTTAATGCAGTTTATTCAAACAGGTCAGAGTTAGTGCAGAGCTTTACCTGGAGACTGATGATGTGGCGCGCTCTGATTGGCCGAGCCCTGAATCATAAACACAAACAGAGACAGACAGAGCTCAGTTCAACATGAAGCTGCTCGTACTGATACTCCTGATACTGCAGGGCTCTGCCCAGGGTAAGAGTACTACTACTACTACTACTACTACTACTACTACTACTGATACTCCTGATACTGCAGGGCTCTGCCCAGGGTAAGAGTACTACTACTACTACTACTACTACTACTACTACTACTGATACTCCTGATACTGCAGGGCTCTGCCCAGGGTAAGAGTACTACTACTACTACTACTACTACTACTACTACTACTACTACTGATACTCCTGATACTGCAGGGCTCTGCCCAGGGTAAGAGTACTACTACTACTACTACTACTACTACTACTACTACTACTGATACTCCTGATACTGCAGGGCTCTGCCCAGGGTAAGAGTACTACTACTACTACTACTACTACTACTACTACTACTGATACTCCTGATACTGCAGGGCTCTGCCCAGGGTAAGAGTACTACTACTACTACTACTACTACTACTACTACTACTGATACTCCTGATACTGCAGGGCTCTGCCCAGGGTAAGAGTACTACTACTACTACTACTACTACTACTACTACTACTACTACTGATACTCCTGATACTGCAGGGCTCTGCCCAGGGTAAGAGTACTACTACTACTACTACTACTACTACTACTACTACTACTGATACTCCTGATACTGCAGGGCTCTGCCCAGGGTAAGAGTACTACTACTACTACTACTACTACTACTACTACTACTACTGATACTCCTGATACTGCAGGGCTCTGCCCAGGGTAAGAGTACTACTACTACTACTACTACTACTACTACTACTACTGATACTCCTGATACTGCAGGGCTCTGCCCAGGGTAAGAGTACTACTACTACTACTACTACTACTACTACTACTACTACTGATACTCCTGATACTGCAGGGCTCTGC
>NW_027639276.1:0-50000 GCF_951799975.1 Gobius niger | reverse complement strand
CCTCTGGAGTGAGTCACTATAACTAACACTAACTAACCCGCCTCTGGAGTGAGTCACTATAACTGACACTAACTAACCCGCCTCTGGAGTGAGTCACTATAACTGACACTAACTAACCCGCCTCTGGAGTGAGTCACTATAACTAACACTAACTAACCCGCCTCTGGAGTGAGTCACTATAACTATAACTGACACTAACTAACCCGCCTCTGGAGTGAGTCACTATAACTGACACTAACTAACCCGCCTCTGGAGTGAGTCACTATAACTATAACTAACACTAACTAACCCGCCTCTGGAGTGAGTCACTATAACTGACACTAACTAACCCGCCTCTGGAGTGAGTCACTATAACTATAACTGACACTAACTAACCCGCCTCTGGAGTGAGTCACTATAACTGACACTAACTAACCCGCCTCTGGAGTGAGTCACTATAACTGACATTAACTAACCCGCCTCTGGAGTGAGTCACTATAACTGACACTAACTAACCCGCCTCTGGAGTGAGTCACTATAACTGACATTAACTAACCCGCCTCTGGAGTGAGTCACTATAACTATAACTAACACTAACTAACCCTGTAGTTACATGTATATTATGTGTTATAGCGCCCCCTGTAATTACATGTATATTATGTGTTACAGCGCCCCCTGTAGTTACATGTATATTATGTGTTATAGCGCCCCCTGTAGTTACATGTATATTATGTGTTACAGCCCCCTGTAGTTACATGTATATTATGTGTTATAGCGCCCCCTGTAGTTACATGTATATTATGTGTTATAGCGCCCCCTGTAGTTACATGTATATTATGTGTTACAGCGCCCCCTGTAGTTACATGTATATTATGTGTTATAGCGCCCCCTGTAGTTACATGTATATTATGTGTTATAGCCCCCTGTAGTTACATGTATATTATGTGTTATAGCCCCCTGTAGTTACATGTATATTATGTGTTATAGCGCCCCCTGTAGTTACATGTATATTATGTGTTATAGCCCCCTGTAGTTACATGTATATTATGTGTTATAGCGCCCTCTGTAGTTACATGTATATTATGTGTTATAGCGCCCCCTATAGTTACATGTATATTATGTGTTATAGCCCCCTGTAGTTACATGTATATTATGTGTTATAGCGCCCCCTGTAGTTACATGTATATTATGTGTTATAGCGCCCCCTGTAGTTACATGTATATTATGTGTTATAGCCCCCTGTAGTTACATGTATATTATGTGTTATAGCGCCCCCTGTAGTTACATGTATATTATGTGTTACAGCGCCCCCTGTAGTTACATGTATATTATGTGTTACAGCGCCCCCTGTAGTTACATGTATATTATGTGTTATAGCTCCCCCTGTAGTTACATGTATATTATGTGTTACAGCGCCCCCTGTAGTTACATGTATATTATGTGTTATAGCCCCCTGTAGTTACATGTATATTATGTGTTATAGCGCCCCCTGTAGTTACATGTATATTATGTGTTATAGCGCCCCCTGTAGTTACATGTATATTATGTGTTATAGCGCCCCCTGTAGTTACATGTATATTATGTGTTACAGCGCCCCCTGTAGTTACATGTATATTATGTGTTATAGCGCCCCCTGTAGTTACATGTATATTATGTGTTATAGCGCCCCCTGTAGTTACATGTATATTATGTGTTACAGCACCCCCTGTAGTTACGTGTATATTATGTGTTATAGCGCCCCCTGTAGTTACATGTATATTATGTGTTATAGCGCCCCCTGTAGTTACATGTATATTATGTGTTACAGCGCCCCCTGTAGTTACATGTATATTATGTGTTATAGCGCCCCCTGTAGTTACATGTATATTATGTGTTACAGCGCCCCCTGTAGTTACATGTATATTATGTGTTATAGCGCCCCCTGTAGTTACATGTATATTATGTGTTATAGCGCCCCCTGTAGTTACATGTATATTATGTGTTATAGCGCCCCCGTAGTTACATGTATATTATGTGTTACAGCGCCCCCTGTAGTTACATGTATATTATGTGTTGTAGCGCCCCCTGTAGTTACATGTATATTATGTGTTATAGCGCCCCCTGTAGTTACATGTATATTATGTGTTATAGCGCCCCCTGTAGTTACATGTATATTATGTGTTACAGCGCCCCCTGTAGTTACATGTATATTATGTGTTACAGAGCCCCCTGTAGTTACATGTATATTATGTGTTATAGCCCCCTGTAGTTACATGTATATTATGTGTTATAGCGCCCCCTGTAGTTACATGTATATTATGTGTTATAGCGCCCTGTAGTTACATGTATATTATGTGTTATAGCGCCCCCTGTAGTTACATGTATATTATGTGTTATAGCCCCCTGTAGTTACATGTATATTATGTGTTACATCGCCCCCTGTAGTTACATGTATATTATGTGTTATAGCCCCCTGTAGTTAAATGTATATTATGTGTTATAGCGCCCCCTGTAGTTACATGTATATTATGTGTTGTAGCGCCCCCTGTAGTTACATGTATATTATGTGTTATAGCGCCCCCTGTAGTTACATGTATATCATGTGTTATAGCGCCCCCTGTAGTTACATGTATATTATGTGTTATAGCGCCCCCTGTAGTTACATGTATATTATGTGTTACAGCGCCCCCTGTAGTTACATGTATATTATGTGTTATAGCGCCCCCTGTAGTTACATGTATATTATGTGTTATAGCGCCCCCTGTAGTTACATGTATATTATGTGTTATAGCGCCCCCTGTAGTTACATGTATATTATGTGTTATAGCGCCCCCTGTAGTTACATGTATATTATGTGTTATAGCGCCCCCTGTAGTTACATGTATATTATGTGTTATAGCGCCCCCTGTAGTTACATGTATATTATGTGTTATAGCCCCCTGTAGTTACATGTATATCATGTGTTATAGCGCCCCCTGTAGTTACATGTATATTATGTGTTATAGCGCCCCCTGTAGTTACATGTATATTATGTGTTATAGCCCCCTGTAGTTACATGTATATTATGTGTTATAGCGCCCCCTGTAGTTACATGTATATTATGTGTTATAGCCCCCTGTAGTTACATGTATATTATGTGTTATAGCGCCCCCTGTAGTTACATGTATATTATGTGTTATAGCGCCCCCTGTAGTTACATGTATGTTATGTGTTATAGCGCCCCCTGTAGTTACATGTATGTTATGTGTTATAGCGCCCCCTGTAGTTACATGTATATTATGTGTTATAGTGCCCCCTGTAGTTACATGTATATTATGTGTTATAGCCCCCTGTAGTTACATGTATGTTATGTGTTATAGCGCCCCCTGTAGTTACATGTATATTATGTGTTACAGCGCCCCCTGTAGTTACATGTATATTATTGCTGTTATAGCGCCCCCTGTAGTTACATGTATACTCTGTGTTACAGCGGTGCAGTTCCAGAAGCCCTCTCTGGCGCCCTCTGTCTTCTGTGCTGTGGGACTGACTCTGGGCCTGGTGGGCGTGGCCGTGGGGACCTTCTTCCTGGTTAAAGGGAACGAGTGCCGCTGATTGGACGATCTGTGATGTCATTGATAATTGTTTAATCTGAATTCTCTTCATGATCAAAGTTATTAATAAATCCTAGAGAAGATTAATTTTAGGAAGATTATTTTTTTGCATATTTATCAATAGACAGTTTTGTTTTCCTTAAAAACAAGTAAATGTTGTTTTATTTCAAACTATACATTGTGACAAATGTGTTTGTAAAAAAGCTTTGCAACAATAATAAAAGCTCTGACAGAAATAAATGAACAGTTGTTTTATATTAATAATTAGGCCCGAGCTTCCTGTCATCACAAGGGCCTTTTGTAATCAGAACACACTGTACAGGAAACCTCATGTCGACCGTAAACTCAGCGTGTAAAACAGTGACTGCCCACACCTCCGGTGTCCGAGCCCCACGGCCTCGTCTGGGTCACAGAGAGCTTTCTAAAAATATATTAAAGCCACAAGCGGCATCAAACGGCCCTCGCGGGCCGTGCCTCCTTTAGCGCCTCTATTGCTGCGCCATAGCCCTACAAAGGGCGTCAGACTGCATTTTATTGCCCTGATGTGCCATTAATCTTTGTCAGTAAACATCTAAGCTACATTTTAGCTGTAACTACATACTATCACTGAGCTATAACTACATACTATCACTGAGCTGTAACTACATAGTATCACTGAGCTATATAACTACATACTATCACTGAGCTATAAGTACATACTATCACTGAGCTATAACTACATACTATCACTGAGCTATAACTACATACTATCACTGAACTATATAACTACATACTATCACTGAGCTATATAACTACATACTATCACTGAGCTATAACTACATACTATCACTGAGCTATAACTACATACTATCACTGAGCTATAACTACATACTATCACTGAACTGTAACTACATACTATCACTGAGCTATAACTACATACTATCACTGAACTATAACTACATACTATCACTGAGCTATAACTACATACTATCACTGAGCTATATAACTACATACTATCACTGAGCTATAACTACATACTATCACTGAGCTATAACTACATACTATCACTGAGCTGTAACTACACACTATCACTGAGCTATAACTACATACTATCACTGAACTATATAACTACATACTATCACTGAGCTATAACTACATACTATCACTGAGCTATATAACTACATACTATCACTGAGCTATAACTACATACTATCACTGAGCTATATAACTACATACTATCACTGAGCTGTAACTACATACTATCACTGAGCTATAACTACATACTATCACTGAGCTGTAACTACACACTATCACTGAGCTATAACTACATACTATCACTGAGCTATAACTACATACTATCACTGAACTATAACTACATACTATCACTGAGCTATAACTACATACTATCACTGAGCTATAACTACATACTATCACTGAACTATAACTACATACTATCACTGAGCTGTAACTACATACTATCACTGAGCTATAACTACATACTATCACTGAGCTATAACTACATACTATCACTGAACTATAACTACATACTATCACTGAGCTATATAACTACATACTATCACTGAGCTATAACTACATACTATCACTGAACTATAACTACACACTATCACTGAGCTATAACTACATACTATCACTGAGCTATAAAACTACATACTATCACTGAGCTGTAACTACACACTATCACTGAGCTATAACTACATACTATCACTGAGCTATAACTACATACTATCACTGAGCCATAACTACATACTATCACTGAGCTGTAACTACATACTATCACTGAGCTATAACTACATACTATCACTGAGCTATAACTACATACTATCACTGAACTATAACTACATACTATCACTGAGCTATAACTACACACTATCACTGAGCTATAACTACATACTATCACTGAGCTATATAACTACATACTATCACTGAGCTGTAACTACATACTATCACTGAGCTATAACTACATACTATCACTGAGCTATATAACTACATACTATCACTGAGCTGTAACTACATACTATCACTGAGCTGTAACTACACACTATCACTGAGCTGTAACTACATACTATCACTGAGCTATAACTACATACTATCACTGAGCTATAACTACATACTATCACTGAACTATAACTACATACTATCACTGAGCTATATAACTACATACTATCACTGAGCTATAACTACATACTATCACTGAACTATAACTACACACTATCACTGAGCTATAACTACATACTATCACTGAGCTATAAAACTACATACTATCACTGAGCTGTAACTACACACTATCACTGAGCTATAACTACATACTATCACTGAGCTATAACTACATACTATCACTGAGCCATAACTACATACTATCACTGAGCTGTAACTACATACTATCACTGAGCTATAACTACATACTATCACTGAGCTATAACTACATACTATCACTGAACTATAACTACATACTATCACTGAGCTATAACTACACACTATCACTGAGCTATAACTACATACTATCACTGAGCTATATAACTACATACTATCACTGAGCTGTAACTACATACTATCACTGAGCTATAACTACACACTATCACTGAGCTGTAACTACATACTATCACTGAGCTATAACTACATACTATCACTGAGCTATAACTACATACTATCACTGAGCTATAACTACATACTATCACTGAGCTATATAACTACATACTATCACTGAGCTGTAACTACATACTATCACTGAGCTATAACTACATACTATCACTGAGCTATAACTACATACTATCACTGAGCTGTAACTACATAGTATCACTGAGCTATATAACTACATACTATCACTGAGCTATAAGTACATACTATCACTGAGCTATAACTACATACTATCACTGAGCTATAACTACATACTATCACTGAGCTATATAACTACATACTATCACTGAGCTATAACTACATACTATCACTGAGCTATATAACTACATACTATCACTGAGCTATAACTACATACTATCACTGAGCTATATAACTACATACTATCACTGAGCTATAACTACATACTATCACTGAGCTATAACTACATACTATCACTGAGCTATATAACTACATACTATCACTGAGCTATAACTACATACTATCACTGAGCTATAACTACATACTATCACTGAACTGTAACTACATACTATCACTGAGCTATAACTACATACTATCACTGAACTATAACTACATACTATCACTGAGCTATAACTATATACTATCACTGAGCTATATAACTACATACTATCACTGAGCTATAACTACATACTATCACTGAGCTATAACTACATACTATCACTGAGCTGTAACTACACACTATCACTGAGCTATAACTACATACTATCACTGAACTATATAACTACATACTATCACTGAGCTATAACTACATACTATCACTGAGCTATATAACTACATACTATCACTGAGCTATAACTACATACTATCACTGAGCTATATAACTACATACTATCACTGAGCTGTAACTACATACTATCACTGAGCTATAACTACATACTATCACTGAGCTGTAACTACACACTATCACTGAGCTATAACTACATACTATCACTGAGCTATAACTACATACTATCACTGAGCTATATAACTACATACTATCACTGAGCTGTAACTACATACTATCACTGAGCTATAACTACATACTATCACTGAGCTATATAACTACATACTATCACCGAGCTATAACTACATACTATCACTGAGCTATATAACTACATACTATCACTGAGCTGTAACTACATACTATCACTGAGCTATAACTACATACTATCACTGAGCTATAACTACATACTATCACTGAGCTATAACTACATACTATCACTGAACTATAACTACATACTATCACTGAGCTGTAACTACATACTATCACTGAACTATAACTACATACTATCACTGAGCTGTAACTACACACTATCACTGAGCTATAACTACATACTATCACTGAACTATAACTACATACTATCACTGAGCTATATAACTACATACTATCACTGAGCTATAACTACATACTATCACTGAGCTATAACTACATACTATCACTGAACTATAACTACATACTATCACTGAGCTATATAACTACATACTATCACTGAGCTATAACTACATACTATCACTGAACTATAACTACATACTATCACTGAGCTATATAACTACATACTATCACTGAGCTATAACTACATACTATCACTGAACTATAACTACATACTATCACTGAGCTGTAACTACATACTATCACTGAACTATAACTACATACTATCACTGAGCTGTAACTACACACTATCACTGAGCTATAACTACATACTATCACTGAACTATAACTACATACTATCACTGAGCTATATAACTACATACTATCACCGAGCTATAACTACATACTATCACTGAGCTATATAACTACATACTATCACTGAACTATAACTACACACTATCACTGAGCTATAACTACATACTATCACTGAGCTATAAAACTACATACTATCACTGAGCTGTAACTACACACTATCACTGAGCTATAACTACATACTATCACTGAGCTATAACTACATACTATCACTGAGCTATAACTACATACTATCACTGAGCTGTAACTACATACTATCACTGAGCTATAACTACATACTATCACTGAGCTGTAACTACATACTATCACTGAGCTATAACTACATACTATCACTGAACTATAACTACATACTATCACTGAGCTATAACTACACACTATCACTGAGCTATAACTACATACTATCACTGAGCTATATAACTACATACTATCACTGAGCTGTAACTACATACTATCACTGAGCTATAACTACATACTATCACTGAGCTATAACTACATACTATCACTGAGCTATATAACTACATACTATCACTGAGCTGTAACTACATACTATCACTGAGCTATAACTACATACTATCACTGAGCTATATAACTACATACTATCACTGAGCTGTAACTACATACTATCACTGAGCTATAACTACATACTATCACTGAGCTATAACTACATACTATCACTGAGCTATATAACTACATACTATCACTGAGCTGTAACTACATACTATCACTGAGCTATAACTACATACTATCACTGAGCTATAACTACATACTATCACTGAACTATATAACTACATACTATCACTGAGCTATATAACTACATACTATCACTGAGCTGTAACTACATACTATCACTGAGCTATAACTACATACTATAACTGAGCTATAACTACATACTATCACTGAGCTATAACTACATACTATCACTGAGCTATAACTACATACTATCACTGAGCTATAACTACATACTATCACTGAGCTATAACTACATACTATCACTGAGCTGTAACTATACTATCACTGAGCTATATAACTACATACTATCACTGAGCTATATAACTACATACTATCACTGAGCTATAACTACATACTATCACTGAGCTATATAACTACATACTATCACTGAGCTATAACTACATACTATCACTGAGCTATAACTACATACTATCACTGAGCTGTAACTACATACTATCACTGAGCTATAACTACATACTATCACTGAGCTATAACTACATACTATCACTGAGCTATAACTACATACTATCACTGAGCTATAACTACATACTATCACTGAGCTGTAACTACATACTATCACTGAGCTGTAACTACATACTATCACTGAGCTATATAACTACATACTATCACTGAGCTATATAACTACATACTATAACTGAGCTATAACTACATACTATCACTGAGCTATAACTACATACTATCACTGAGCTATAACTACATACTATCACTGAGCTATAACTACATACTATCACTGAGCTATAACTACATACTATCACTGAGCTGTAACTACATACTATCACTGAGCTATATAACTACATACTATCACTGAGCTATATAACTACATACTATCACTGAGCTGTAACTACATACTATCACTGAGCTATATAACTACATACTATCACTGAGCTATAACTACATACTATCACTGAGCTATAACTACATACTATCACTGAGCTGTAACTACATACTATCACTGAGCTATATAACTACATACTATCACTGAGCTATAAACTACATACTATCACTGAACTATAACTACATACTATCACTGAGCTATAACTACATACTATCACTGAGCTATAACTACATACTATCACTGAGCTATAACTACATACTATCACTGAGCTATAACTACATACTATCACTGAGCTATAACTACATACTATCACTGAGCTATATAACTACATACTATCACTGAGCTATAACTACATACTATCACTGAGCTATAACTACATACTATCACTGAGCTGTAACTACATACTATCACTGAGCTACAACTACATACTATCACTGAGCTGTAACTACATACTATCACTGAGCTATAACTACATACTATCACTGAACTATAACTACATACTATCACTGAACTATAACTACATACTATCACTGAACTATAACTACATACTATCACTGAACTATAACTACATACTATCACTGAGCTGTAACTACATACTATCACTGAGCTATATAACTACATACTATCACTGAACTATAACTACATACTATCACTGAGCTGTAACTACATACTATCACTGAGCTATAACTACATACTATCACTGAACTATAACTACATACTATCACTGAACTATAACTACATACTATCACTGAGCTATAACTACATACTATCACTGAGCTATAAGTACATACTATCACTGAGCTATAACTACATACTATCACTGAGCTATAACTACATACTATCACTGAGCTATAACTACATACTATCACTGAGCTGTAACTACATACTATCACTGAGCTATAACTACATACTATCACTGAGCTATAACTACATACTATCACTGAGCTATAACTACATACTATCACTGAACTATAACTACATACTATCACTGAACTATAACTACATACTATCACTGAGCTATAACTACATACTATCACTGAGCTATAAGTACATACTATCACTGAGCTATAACTACATACTATCACTGAGCTATAACTACATACTATCACTGAGCTATAACTACATACTATCACTGAGCTATAACTACATACTATCACTGAGCTGTAACTACATACTATCACTGAGCTATAACTACATACTATCACTGAGCTGTAACTACATACTATCACTGAGCTATAACTACATACTATCACTGAGCTGTAACTACATAGTATCACTGAGCTATATAACTACATACTATCACTGAGCTATATAACTACATACTATCACTGAGCTATAACTACATACTATCACTGAGCTATAACTACATACTATCACTGAGCTATAACTACATACTATCACTGAGCTATAACTACATACTATCACTGAGCTATAACTACATACTATCACTGAGCTATAACTACATACTATCACTGAGCTATATAACTACATACTATCACTGAGCTATAACTACATACTATCACTGAACTATAACTACATACTATCACTGAGCTGTAACTACATACTATCACTGAGCTATATAACTACATACTATCACTGAGCTATATAACTACATACTATCACTGAACTATAACTACATACTATCACTGAGCTGTAACTACATACTATCACTGAGCTATATAACTACATACTATCACTGAGCTATAACTACATACTATCACTGAACTATAACTACATACTATCACTGAGCTGTAACTACATACTATCACTGAGCTATATAACTACATACTATCACTGAGCTATAACTACATACTATCACTGAGCTGTAACTACATACTATCACTGAGCTATAACTACATACTATCACTGAACTATAACTACATACTATCACTGAGCTGTAACTACATACTATCACTGAGCTATAACTACATACTATCACTGAGCTGTAACTACATATTATCACTGAGCTATAACTACATACTATCACTGAGCTGTAACTACATACTATCACTGAGCTATAACTACATACTATCACTGAGCTATAACTACATACTATCACTGAGCTATAACTACATACTATCACTGAGCTATATAACTACATACTATCACTGAGCTATAACTACATACTATCACTGAGCTATAACTACATACTATCACTGAGCTATAACTACATACTATCACTGAGCTATAAGTACATACTATCACTGAGCTATATAACTACATACTATCACTGAGCTATAACTACATACTATCACTGAGCTGTAACTACACACTATCACTGAGCTATATAACTACATACTATCACTGAGCTATAACTACATACTATCACTGAGCTGTAACTACATACTATCACTGAGCTATAACTACATACTATCACTGAGCTATAACTACATACTATCACTGAGCTGTAACTACATACTATCACTGAGCTGTAACTACATACTATCACTGAGCTATAACTACATACTATCACTGAGCTATAACTACATACTATCACTGAGCTATAACTACATACTATCACTGAGCTATATAACTACATACTATCACTGAGCTATAACTACATACTATCACTGAGCTATAACTACATACTATCACTGAGCTGTAACTACATACTATCACTGAGCTATAAGTACATACTATCACTGAGCTATAACTACATACTATCACTGAGCTATAACTACATACTATCACTGAGCTATAACTACACACTATCACTTGAGCTATAACTACATACTATCACTGAGCTATATAACTACATACTATCACTGAGCTATAACTACATACTATCACTGAGCTATAACTACATACTATCACTGAGCTATAACTACATACTATCACTGAGCTATAACTACACACTATCACTGAGCTATAACTACACACTATCACTGAGCTATAACTACATACTATCACTGAGCTATAACTACATACTATCACTGAGCTATAACTACACACTATCACTGAGCTATAACTACATACTATCACTGAGCTGTAACTACACACTATCACTGAGCTATAACTACACACTATCACTGAGCTATAACTACACACTATCACTGAGCTATAACTACATACTATCACTGAGCTATAACTACATACTATCACTGAGCTATATAACTACATACTATCACTGAGCTATAACTACATACTATCACTGAGCTATAACTACATACTATCACTGAGCTATAACTACATACTATCACTGAGCTATAACTACATACTATCACTGAGCTATAACTACATACTATCACTGAGCTATAACTACATACTATCACTGAGCTATAACTACATACTATCACTGAGCTATAAGTACATACTATCACTGAGCTATATAACTACATACTATCACTGAACTATATAACTACATACTATCACTGAGCTATAACTACATACTATCACTGAGCTGTAACTACATACTATCACTGAGCTATAACTACATACTATCACTGAGCTGTAACTACATACTATCACTGAGCTATATAACTACATACTATCACTGAGCTATATAACTACATACTATCACTGAACTATAACTACATACTATCACTGAGCTATAACTACATACTATCACTGAGCTATAACTACATACTATCACTGAGCTATAACTACATACTATCACTGAGCTATAACTACATACTATCACTGAGCTATAACTACATACTATCACTGAGCTATATAACTACATACTATCACTGAGCTATAACTACATACTATCACTGAGCTATAACTACATACTATCACTGAGCTGTAACTACATACTATCACTGAGCTACAACTACATACTATCACTGAGCTGTAACTACATACTATCACTGAGCTATAACTACATACTATCACTGAACTATAACTACATACTATCACTGAACTATAACTACATACTATCACTGAACTATAACTACATACTATCACTGAACTATAACTACATACTATCACTGAGCTGTAACTACATACTATCACTGAGCTATATAACTACATACTATCACTGAACTATAACTACATACTATCACTGAGCTGTAACTACATACTATCACTGAGCTATAACTACATACTATCACTGAACTATAACTACATACTATCACTGAACTATAACTACATACTATCACTGAACTATAACTACATACTATCACTGAACTATAACTACATACTATCACTGAGCTGTAACTACATACTATCACTGAGCTATATAACTACATACTATCACTGAACTATAACTACATACTATCACTGAGCTGTAACTACATACTATCACTGAGCTATAACTACATACTATCACTGAACTATAACTACATACTATCACTGAGCTATAACTACATACTATCACTGAGCTATAACTACATACTATCACTGAGCTGTAACTACATACTATCACTGAGCTATAACTACATACTATCACTGAGCTATAACTACATACTATCACTGAGCTATAACTACATACTATCACTGAGCTGTAACTACATACTATCACTGAGCTATAACTACATACTATCACTGAGCTGTAACTACATACTATCACTGAGCTATAACTACATACTATCACTGAGCTGTAACTACATACTATCACTGAGCTATATAACTACATACTATCACTGAGCTATATAACTACATACTATCACTGAGCTATAACTACATACTATCACTGAGCTATAACTACATACTATCACTGAGCTATAACTACATACTATCACTGAGCTATAACTACATACTATCACTGAGCTATAACTACATACTATCACTGAGCTATAACTACATACTATCACTGAGCTATATAACTACATACTATCACTGAGCTATAACTACATACTATCACTGAGCTGTAACTACATACTATCACTGAGCTATAACTACATACTATCACTGAGCTGTAACTACATACTATCACTGAGCTATAACTACATACTATCACTGAGCTGTAACCACATACTATCACTGAGCTGTAACTACATACTATCACTGAGCTATATAACTACATACTATCACTGAGCTATAACTACATACTATCACTGAGCTGTAACTACATACTATCACTGAGCTATATAACTACATACTATCACTGAGCTATATAACTACATACTATCACTGAACTATAACTACATACTATCACTGAGCTGTAACTACATACTATCACTGAGCTATATAACTACATACTATCACTGAGCTATATAACTACATACTATCACTGAACTATAACTACATACTATCACTGAGCTGTAACTACATACTATCACTGAGCTATATAACTACATACTATCACTGAGCTATAACTACATACTATCACTGAGCTATAACTACATACTATCACTGAGCTGTAACTACATACTATCACTGAGCTATAACTACATACTATCACTGAACTATAACTACATACTATCACTGAGCTGTAACTACATACTATCACTGAGCTATAACTACATACTATCACTGAGCTGTAACTACATACTATCACTGAGCTATAACTACATACTATCACTGAGCTGTAACTACATACTATCACTGAGCTATAACTACATACTATCACTGAGCTATAACTACATACTATCACTGAGCTATAACTACATACTATCACTGAGCTATAACTACATACTATCACTGAGCTGTAACTACATACTATCACTGAGCTATAACTACATACTATCACTGAGCTATAACTACATACTATCACTGAGCTATAACTACATACTATCACTGAGCTATAACTACATACTATCACTGAGCTATAAGTACATACTATCACTGAGCTATAACTACATACTATCACTGAGCTATATAACTACATACTATCACTGAGCTATAACTACATACTATCACTGAGCTGTAACTACACACTATCACTGAGCTTATATAACTACATACTATCACTGAGCTATAACTACATACTATCACTGAGCTGTAACTACATACTATCACTGAGCTATAACTACATACTATCACTGAGCTATAACTACATACTATCACTGAGCTGTAACTACATACTATCACTGAGCTGTAACTACATACTATCACTGAGCTATAACTACATACTATCACTGAGCTATAACTACATACTATCACTGAGCTATAACTACATACTATCACTGAGCTATATAACTACATACTATCACTGAGCTATAACTACATACTATCACTGAGCTATAACTACATACTATCACTGAGCTATATAACTACATACTATCACTGAACTATAACTACATACTATCACTGAGCTATAACTACATACTATCACTGAGCTGTAACTACATACTATCACTGAGCTATAAGTACATACTATCACTGAGCTATAACTACATACTATCACTGAGCTATAACTACATACTATCACTGAGCTATAACTACACACTATCACTGAGCTATAACTACATACTATCACTGAGCTATATAACTACATACTATCACTGAGCTATAACTACATACTATCACTGAGCTATAACTACATACTATCACTGAGCTATAACTACATACTATCACTGAGCTATAACTACATACTATCACTGAGCTATAACTACATACTATCACTGAGCTATAACTACATACTATCACTGAGCTGTAACTACATACTATCACTGAGCTATAACTACACACTATCACTGAGCTGTAACTACATACTATCACTGAGCTATAACTACATACTATCACTGAGCTATAACTACACACTATCACTGAGCTATAACTACACACTATCACTGAGCTATAACTACACACTATCACTGAGCTGTAACTACATACTATCACTGAGCTATAACTACACACTATCACTGAGCTGTAACTACATACTATCACTGAGCTATAACTACACACTATCACTGAGCTGTAACTACATACTATCACTGAGCTATAACTACATACTATCACTGAGCTATAACTACATACTATCACTGAGCTATAACTACATACTATCACTGAGCTGTAACTACATACTATCACTGAGCTATAACTACACACTATCACTGAGCTATAACTACATACTATCACTGAGCTATAACTACACACTATCACTGAGCTGTAACTACATACTATCACTGAGCTATAACTACATACTATCACTGAGCTATAACTACATACTATCACTGAGCTATAAAACTACATACTATCACTGAGCTGTAACTACACACTATCACTGAGCTATAACTACATACTATCACTGAGCTATAACTACATACTATCACTGAGCTATATAACTACATACTATCACTGAGCTATAACTACATACTATCACTGAGCTATAACTACATACTATCACTGAGCTATAACTACATACTATCACTGAGCTATAACTACATACTATCACTGAGCTATAAGTACATACTATCACTGAGCTATATAACTACATACTATCACTGAACTATATAACTACATACTATCACTGAGCTATAACTACATACTATCACTGAACTATAACTACATACTATCACTGAGCTATAACTACATACTATCACTGAGCTATAACTACATACTATCACTGAGCTATAACTACATACTATCACTGAGCTATAAGTACATACTATCACTGAGCTATATAACTACATACTATCACTGAACTATATAACTACATACTATCACTGAACTATATAACTACATACTATCACTGAGCTATAACTACATACTATCACTGAGCTGTAACTACATACTATCACTGAGCTATAACTACATACTATCACTGAGCTGTAACTACATACTATCACTGAGCTATAACTACATACTATCACTGAGCTATAACTACATACTATCACTGAGCTATAACTACATACTATCACTGAGCTATAAGTACATACTATCACTGAACTATAACTACATACTATCACTGAGCTATAAGTACATACTATCACTGAACTATAACTACATACTATCACTGAGCTATATAACTACATACTATCACTGAGCTATATAACTACATACTATCACTGAGCTATATAACTACATACTATCACTGAGCTATAACTACATACTATCACTGAGCTGTAACTACATACTATCACTGAGCTATATAACTACATACTATCACTGAGCTATAACTACATACTATCACTGAGCTATAACTACATACTATCACTGAGCTATAACTACATACTATCACTGAGCTATAACTACATACTATCACTGAGCTATAACTACATACTATCACTGAGCTATAACTACATACTATCACTGAGCTATAAGTACATACTATCACTGAACTATAACTACATACTATCACTGAGCTATATAACTACATACTATCACTGAGCTATATAACTACATACTATCACTGAGCTATATAACTACATACTATCACTGAGCTATAACTACACACTATCACTGAGCTATAAGTACATACTATCACTGAGCTATAACTACATACTATCACTGAGCTGTAACTACATACTATCACTGAGCTATAACTACATACTATCACTGAGCTATAACTACATACTATCACTGAGCTATAACTACATACTATCACTGAGCTATATAACTACATACTATCACTGAGCTATATAACTACATACTATCACTGAGCTATAACTACATACTATCACTGAGCTGTAACTACATACTATCACTGAGCTGTAACTACATACTATCACTGAGCTATAACTACATACTATCACTGAGCTATAACTACATACTATCACTGAGCTATAACTACATACTATCACTGAGCTATATAACTACATACTATCACTGAGCTATAACTACATACTATCACTGAGCTATAACTACATACTATCACTGAGCTATAACTACACACTATCACTGAGCTATAACTACATACTATCACTGAGCTATAACTACATACTATCACTGAGCTATAACTACATACTATCACTGAGCTATATAACTACATACTATCACTGAGCTATAACTACATACTATCACTGAGCTATAACTACATACTATCACTGAACTATAACTACATACTATCACTGAGCTATAACTACATACTATCACTGAGCTATAACTACATACTATCACTGAGCTATAACTACATACTATCACTGAGCTATAACTACATACTATCACTGAACTATAACTACATACTATCACTGAGCTATAACTACATACTATCACTGAACTATAACTACATACTATCACTGAACTATAACTACATACTATCACTGAGCTATAACTACATACTATCACTGAGCTGTAACTACATACTATCACTGAGCTATAAGTACATACTATCACTGAGCTATAACTACATACTATCACTGAGCTATAACTACACACTATCACTGAGCTATAACTACATACTATCACTGAGCTATATAACTACATACTATCACTGAGCTATAACTACATACTATCACTGAGCTATAACTACATACTATCACTGAGCTATAACTACATACTATCACTGAGCTATAACTACATACTATCACTGAGCTATAACTACATACTATCACTGAGCTATAACTACATACTATCACTGAGCTATAACTACATACTATCACTGAGCTATAACTACATACTATCACTGAGCTATAACTACATACTATCACTGAGCTGTAACTACATACTATCACTGAGCTGTAACTACATACTATCACTGAGCTATAACTACATACTATCACTGAGCTATAACTACACACTATCACTGAGCTATAACTACATACTATCACTGAGCTATAACTACATACTATCACTGAGCTATAACTACATACTATCACTGAGCTATAACTACATACTATCACTGAGCTATAACTACATACTATCACTGAGCTATAACTACATACTATCACTGAGCTATAACTACATACTATCACTGAGCTATATAACTACATACTATCACTGAGCTATAACTACATACTATCACTGAGCTATAACTACATACTATCACTGAGCTATAACTACATACTATCACTGAGCTATAACTACATACTATCACTGAGCTATAACTACATACTATCACTGAGCTGTAACTACATACTATCACTGAGCTATAACTACATACTATCACTGAGCTATAACTACATACTATCACTGAGCTATAACTACATACTATCACTGAGCTATAACTACATACTATCACTGAGCTATAACTACATACTATCACTGAGCTATAACTACACACTATCACTGAACTATAACTACATACTATCACTGAGCTATAACTACATACTATCACTGAGCTATAACTACATACTATCACTGAGCTATAACTACATACTATCACTGAGCTATAACTACATACTATCACTGAGCTATAACTACACACTATCACTGAACTATAACTACACACTATCACTGAGCTGTAACTACATACTATCATTGAACTATAACTACATACTGTCATTGACCTAATGTGAGCTACTATTCTCTAGAATAACGCTCCAAAACTACGTCCCAGCACCTGAGGAGAGGTCAGTTCAGGTCAATTTTCCCCCTCCATTTTCTTGATTGTTTTCGACATTGTCCCCGATGTTGCTTCAATTGCTTCCCTACTATCCTGCCATGTCTGTAGTTATGTAAATTCTGTAAGTGTTCTTTCCACTGTTTTCATGAGGGTGGGACCATAGGCGCTCAATCATGTAATTTCCAGTTGGTGCCAAGGAAAAAACAAAAAGCTTTGCGGTTTTCGTCCAGCGGAGCCCCAAACTTGATGGTTATTCATGCTTAAGCTCCTGCCCCGTGGCTGCCCTCCGTTTCATGTTCCACGGCGCTGCTCTGGCCTATTAATTATGAGATACTATCTCGAGATATATACGGAAAATATATCTCGTAATTACTAGATATATTTTCCGTATTCCGAATAATATTTTTTTTTTTCCAATATTTAAAAAAAAAATCCTTTCTCCATTTTTTTTTCTCAGGGTATTATCTCGTACTTACGAGATTGTAGATGAACATTTGTTTCATTCATTTTGTTATTCCACTTCTATTCTGCACAAAACTACTAAAGTTAAGTATACTATTTTATAGATTTGTCCATGTTTATCTTCCTGTCTCCATCTGTCCCTGAGGCTGGACCAGGAGTGGACTTTTAAGGAGGAATCTCTGAGCTCAGATCCAGAAGGACAGTGGTCAGATCAGATGAGGCTGCAGTAAATGATCTGCAGACTCTGTTACACTGAAGTGAAGTTGTTCCTGACTGCAGTCTGCCCGGCAACAGGTGACGCTGGTCACATGATCATGACTTATATAAAGGTCCTGTAACCTGTGAGTGTCTGTGTCACAGTGAGATCCTCAGCCTAAGGTGCAGGTCAGAGATGACGGGGAGCTGGATCACTCTGCTGCTGCTACTGGGAACCACAGGTCAGACTTTAGTATTATTACTATTATTATTATTATTACTATTATTACTATTATTATTATTATTATTATTATTATTACTATTATTACTATTATTACTATTATTATTATTATTATTATTATTATTATTATTACTATTATTACTATTATTATTATTATTACTATTATTATTATTATTACTATTATTACTATTATTATTATTATTATTATTATTATTACTATTATTACTATTATTATTATTATTATTATTATTATTATTATTATTAGTATATTTGTGTCATCCTTCAGTTTCCATACGTTCGCCTCCTGTACAAAAATGTACACGCCTAAAAACAGCCATAAAATCACCACAGTCATGTTTTTTCTACTTTTTTTTTTTTTTACATAAATCCCTTGTACTACATGATGTCTTTGCAAAACTACCAAACTTATAATAATTTAATGGATTTTAACCCTTTAAATGCCACTTACATATATAGACTTTGACAAATGCCAAACCAAAACTCTAATATTTCCTGAGTGATGAACATTCGGTCTTTAGAGACTTGGATGAGTCAAACTTGTGACTAATATTGATTTGAAGCTTTAGTGTTTTTTTCTGTAGTGACGATTCTTTATGTCTAAATGTTCTTGTTCCATTGACTTCCACTTGTCTTTGCTCTCCTGTCTCTGTATAAAAGTCATATATTTATAATGTCAGCATTTCATTTTGCAGAACAAGAGTCAGGTTTGACATTTTTCGTGTATTTCTTCAGTTTGGACCTTGTTCCTGTCGTCCAGATCAATGAAATCCTGTTATTTTCCCATGAGGATATAATGGAGCCATGGCAGAACCTGGACTTTTCTCACATCAAACTTCACATTTTAAATCTGACTGTAATACAGGAAAAAGTCTCATATCTGTGATGTCAGCGTTTCATTTGGAAGAAAAGGAGCTGAACTTCACATTTTCACTGCATTTCAGACTTTTCCACTTTTCTAACATTGTAACAGACGCTGTATCTTCAGTCAGCTCATACTGAAGCCCAGGGGAAACACAGGACTAGTTTGGCTTTTCTATAAAATATATGAATATTTTTAAAATGAATATGTGATTTATCGACAATAATGTTTAGTGTGAAGATTTTTACAGTTTAGAATCTAAGACACAGAAACAGCTGAGTGGGAGCGTCACTATCAGTGGTTAGATTTGAAGCAGAAAAGTCTGTTTTGAAAACGAGGCTCAGGTTTATAAACCTGAGGAAACAGGAGAGTAAATCCAGACGCAGGCCTTTGTCCAGGTTTTTTTATGTGTTGAGGTCACTTTCAGCTGATCATTCATACTTTTGCACAAAAAAACTCACAAATGAGTTTAGGCTCCGCCCACCTGCTCTGGTTATCACAGAAACACAGAGTTCACAAACTGTAGAACATGAACATGAAACACAGGCTTTGCCAAATGTTAAAAAAGTAGAAATTGATCAAATACAGTAAAAATGTAGAATTTCACTGATTTTCTTCCAAATGAAACCCTGATGTCACAGAGTGAGTGATTTTGTGCCGTGTTTCAGTGAGATTTAAAAGTTTCAGTTTTCAGGGTAAATCCTTTGGAAAAGAATCATTTCCATTAGATTCAACAGGAGAAAATACAGTGATTTTGTTCACGTGGGAATGAGGTTTAATCTGATGAAACTGTGAAAATGTTCAAATTCTCTCCATTTCTTCCAAATGAAACGCTGACTTTGTAATAAGTGAAGTTTCAAACGGCTCTGGAAGAGCAAAGAAAAACATGTACAATGGAAGTCACTGGGGCTGTTTCAGCCGCTGCCATTTTCACACAAAGAATCGTCCAACACAGAAAAACTATGTCATTAAATCCATTTCACTTCAGTGACACAAACACAGACTCAGCTCCTCAGTTTATTATTACAAATATAATCACACTCAAGTGTTTTTCAGTTTTACGTTTTGAAACTGGGATTTTAAGTTCAAATCCTGAACATTATGACATGTTTGGCAGTTTTGGAAAAGTTTCAAGTCGTTCATGGGATTTATGCAAATGCCATAAGGGATAAACATGTGCTGATCCATGTGCACAGATACATACGTGTTCACTTGCTCCACATGTTCACAGGAAACATCATGACTCAGCACTTACCTGTATCAGGATGTTCACATTCAGATTCTTTATTTATCCCACACGAGAAATGACTTCAGAGCAGAAAAAGAAACAAATGCAGAAGCGAGTGGAGCTCAGTCATAGATGATCATCTGTGATCATCTGTGATCATCTGTGATCATCTATGATCATCTATGATCATCTATGACGCCTGAGTCACAGGACAAACACATCCTCGTTTCAAAGAGAGTTCAGGGATTTGATCACCTGCTGTAAACTCAAACTGTCTGTTTTCAGATGGATTCCTCAATGGGAGGATCGCCCGCTGTGTTTTTAACTCCACTCGCCCTGAGGACATACAGTACATAGATTCTTATTTCTACAACAAACTGGAGCTGATGAGGTTCGACAGTAACGTGGGGAAGTATGTGGGATACACTGAGTTTGGAGTGAACCAGGCAAAGAGAGCAAACAACAACCCTGCCATCCTGGAGAACGAGAGACTTGCGAAGGACAGAGTCTGTGTTCACAACATCCAGATCTGGAACACAGGCATTCTCTCCAAATCAGGTGAGTCACATGACGCCCCCTTATGGACGTGTAGTGTAAACACATGGCAGTAGCATTATTCTTCATTAAGATAGATCAGATATGTTTATTTTTTCAAACTGGAGATAATTTAGTTTCCTGATGTTTTACTCCAGACACTCACAGTTTTTTCCTTTACAGAAATGTAATGAATATGATGCATTTTAAAAAACAAAAGAAAGCCCGAGTTTCACATTAACCCAGTGTAAATGCACAAACAGACACAAACAGGTCAAACATCTTTGTTTTGTTTATTTTTCCAGACTCTTTCCTTTATAGATTCTCACTGAAGTCACTCATTTATGATTTAACTCTTATGGAATTATATTTGAGTGAATTCTTCTGCTTTGAACGTTTTCTCCGTCACGATGTCGTCACAGAAACAGTTTGAACTTTACAGACGTTAAAGTTTTTCAGAGACTCGGACCTTGTGAAGCTCATGGAGAAAAGGACAAGAATAAAGATGCATTTTTATGTGTTTGAGTTATTTGTGTAAAATGAATGTGTGCCGTGTCCAATCATTAAGGAAGGTGCACAGGAAATCTGAAAGGGAGAAAACTGAAGAATAAAACTCGACCACAGTTGTTCTGTTATTACAGACCTTGGTTTCACTCGACTATGAAATAAACAATGTTACGTCTGTGTACAGCTATGTTTCCCAATCAGGGGTACGGGGACCCCGGGGTTCTTGGAATTGCCTTTGACTTTGAGAGTGTTTTAGCTGTATTTCTTATATAACACTCACTAAATACTGAAATATCTGTTTAGTTGCTCAGTTAGTTGAAACTTTGACAGGATCCTCGAGCTCTGAGGATAAAGAAATGCCTCCAGGGGAACGTGGGACAAAAAAGGTTAAGAACCACTGGTCATAGAACATAAATTGCATGTACAAAAGGAAAACAGACAGACAATGTACACAAAGAATTTAAAATATTCCTCCATGATCAGATGTGTTTGTTCAGAGTTTAACATCGTCAGAGAGAATCACATGATGGAAATAACCCTGAGCCAAAACATTAAAATGTTTCCAAACATTTGACCCAAACTGTTCTTCAGGTTGAGTTTGAAAAGATCATTTGACTGTTAAACATAAAGACTTGTACTTGTGTTCCAGTGGAGCCGTACGCAGTGATCCACACAGCGTCCTCTGGTGGCAGTGAGAGGGTACTGGTCTGCAGCGTCTACGGCTTCTTCCCCAAACACCTCACTGTGACCTGGACCAACAACCAGCAGCAGATCAGCACCGGAGTCTCCAACTCTGAGACCATGCCCGACCAGGACTGGACCTACCAGAGGCACTCTCACCTGGAGTACACGCCCAGGTACTGTCCTTTAGGTACTCTCACCTGGAGTACACGCCCAGGTACTGTCCTTTAGGCACTCTCACCTGGAGTACACACCCAGGTACTGTCCTTTAGGTACTCTCACCTGGAGTACACAGCCAGGTACTCTTTCTTAGTCTCTTATTGTGACAGGTCTGGATGTGTCTCAGAGTCTCTTATTGTGACAGGTCTGGATGTGTCAGAGTCTCTTATTGTGACAGGTCTGGATGTGACTCAGAGTCTCTTATTGTGACAGGTCTGGATGTGTCTCAGAGTCTCTTATTGTGACAGGTCTGGATGTGTCTCAGAGTCTCTTATTGTGACAGGTCTGGATGTGTCAGAGTCTCTTATTGTGACAGGTCTGGATGTGACTCAGAGTCTCTTATTTTGACAGGTCTGGATGTGTCTCAGAGTCTCTTATTTTGACAGGTCCGGGGACCAGATTTCCTGTGTGGTTGAACACATCAGTCTGAAAGAGCCCTTGATCCTGGATTATGGTAAGAACTGGAATAAACTGGACCAGATCTTATTATGAGTTTATAATCATTAAAACCTTTAAAACGGTGCCTGTAGAGGGCGCTCTCTCTCTATAGTTGTAATAACCTGTGTGTCCTGTAGAGGGCGCTCTCTCTCTCTATAGTTGTAATAACCTGTGTGTCCTGTAGAGGGCGCTCTCTCTCTCTATAGTTGTAATAACCTGTATGTCCTGTAGAGGGCGCTCTCTCTCTCTATAGTTGTAATAACCTGTGTGTCCTGTAGAGGGCGGTCTCTCTGACGGGGACAGGAATAAAGTGGCCATCGGGGCGTCTGGTCTGGTCCTGGGGCTGGTTCTGTCTTTGGCCGGATTCATCTACTACAGACACAAGAGCAGAGGTCAGAGGTCACAGTATAACAGTGGTTCTCAACACATGGGTCGTGGTCCTAAAGGGGTCGTCCCCAGGCCCTCTGGAAAACACTAATACACCGGGAACTTTTGCACATTTTGTCATGTTTACAACAACAAATATAAAGATTTAACATATAACTAGCTCTTATTAAACCTGATATATGACTAACTCTTATTAACCTTAAAATATAACTATCTCTTATGAACCTTAAAATATAACTAACTCTTATTAAACCTGATATATAACTAACTCTTATTAACCTTAAAATATAACTATCTCTTATTAAACCTGATATATGACTAACTCTTATTAACCTTAAAATATAACTAACTCTTATGAACCTTAAAATATAACTAACTCTTATTAAACCTGATATATAACTAACTCTTATTAACCTTAAAATATAACTAGCTCTTATTAAACCTGATATATAACTAACTCTTATTAACCTTAAAATATAACCAGCTCTTATTAAACCTGATATAAAACTAACTCTTATTAAACATTATTCCTACACGATCTCTGCTTTAAACCATCTGCTACACACGCTTATGACCCTAATGTGTATGTTTTAGGTCTGATCCTGGTTCCAACACATTGAGTCCTGTTCCTGCTGGAGCTCCTGCTGGAGGAGCTTCTGCTGTAGGAGCTTCTGCTGGAGGAGCTTCTGCTGGAGGAGCTTCTGCTGGAGGAGCTTCTGCTGGAGGAGCTCCTGCTGGAGGAGCTCCTGCTGGAGGAGCTTCTGCTGGAGGAGCTCCTGCTGGAGGTTCTGCTGGAGGAGCTTCTGCTGGAGGAGCTTCTGCTGGAGGAGCTTCTGCTGGAGGAGCTCCTGCTGGAGGTTCTGCTGGAGCTCCTGCTGTCGCTCAAATAAATCAAATAATATTTTTATTAAATCTAGAGAAGCTTTGTGTGAAGACGATCTTTGAATAATCGCTTTTATAGAGTTTTATGGAGAAACTTGTGTGTCTCTCGTTTTCTCTCTTTTCTATCTTTGATAAATATAAATATAAGTTTCTTTAGGATCAGAGGGGTTTGTTTGGTTTTTCAGGCTGTGTTTTTGATTAAATACTAATTGTGTGAAGTGTATTTTCTGAATTTCTAATAAAAGTCTCTGTATCTGTTCAGAGAGGTCTGAGCTCTGCCCGGTAACAGCTGACGGAGGCCTGTTCTGTTTTCTGATTGGCTCAGAGGGGTAACAGCTGACTGAGGCCTGTTCTGTTTTCTGATTGGCTCAGAGGGGTAACAGCTGACTGAGGCCTGTTCTGTTTTATGATTGGCTCAGAGGGGTAACAGCTGACTGAGGCATGTTCTGTTTTCTGATTGGCTCAGAGGGGTAACAGCTGACTGAGGTGGTTCTGTTTTCTGATTGGCTCAGAGGGGTGACAGCTGACTGAGGCGGTTCTGTTTTCTGATTGGCTCAGAGGTTTTCAGGGACTTTCCTCAGACTCAGACCGGTCCGACAGAAACCACTGAATAGATTTGACTGCGATGTTTCCTGATGAGCAAAAACCCGTCAAACCATGGAAGATAAATCTAACAGAGACTAAAATAATAAACCTTTAAACAGAAGCAGAACTCGCCTCAGGCCAACGTAAAGATTATATCTGACTAGATCAGACGTTTCTTTGTGGCTTTGTGTAAAACTCACAGCACTGTCTGTAATAAAACAATAAAACATTTCTTTGCTTGAATGAAACTGACTTTGAGCTGAGTTTGTTTTACTTCTTGCTTTAATAAAGATATATTTTATAATGTTTTAACTTGATTGATTTTTATCCCTGACAACAACAAATGTAATGAACGTTTGATCAAAGATCTTGTTCAAGGAGCTGCTCTCACAGGACTGAAGTTAAACCTGACTCTTTTCTAACAGTCTGTTATAAACTCCTCGACTGTGGGAAAAAGACTTAACAATTCAAAGTCACATGAGTCTCTTTTAGCCAATCAGCACGACACACGCACAGCTCCACACTGGGATTATTTTGTAGAAAGAGGAAACACCTCCTGCCTTTGCTCTGGTTCTGCTGGTGCGAAACAAGAACATGTTTCTTTACACTTAAAGACGATAGTTTAACTTTACATGAGAAGATTTTAGATGAAATGATCTTTTCAAGAACTAAACGTGTGACTCTGAGCCACTCGGTCTGACACAGGACTCACTGATGCAAACAGACGATAAGAGATACATACATAAATAAATAAATAAATAAATAAATAAATACATAAATAAATAAATACATAAATACATAAATACATAAATAAATACATAAATACATAAATAAATTAATACATAAATAAATAAATAAATAAATAAATAAATAAATAAATACATAAATACATAAATACATAAATACATAAATACATAAATAAATCAATACATAAATACATAAATAAATAAATAAATTAATTAATTAATACATAAATACATAAATAAATAAATAAATAAATAAATAAATAAATACATAAATACATAAATACATAAATAAATCAATACATAAATACATAAATAAATAAATGAATTAATTAATTAATACATAAATACATAAATACATAAATAAATAAATAAATAAATACATAAATAAATAAATAAATAAATAAATAAATAAATAAATAAATACATAAATACATAAATACATAAATAAATACATAAATACATAAATAAATTAATACATAAATACATAAATAAATAAATAAATAAATACATAAATACATAAATAAATACATAAATAAATACATAAATACATAAATAAATACATAAATACATAAATAAATTAATACATAAATACATAAATAATTAAATAAATAAATACATAAATACATAAATATATACATGAATACATAAATACATAAATACATAAATAAATAAATAAATAAATACATAAATACATAAATACATAAATAAATAAATAAATAAATACATAAATACATAAATAAATAAATAAATAAACAAATAAATATATACATAAATAAATACATAAATACATAAATACATAAATAAATAAATAAATAAATAAATAAATAAATAAATAAATACATAAATAAATAAATAAATAAATAAATACATAAATAAATAAATACATAAATAAATAAATACATAAATACAAAAATACATAAATAAATAAATACATAAATACATAAATACGTAAATACATAAATACATAAATAAATAAATACATAAATAAATAAACCTTTATTGATCTGGAAAAACACATTCAGTTTCAAATAAAGTCACACAGACGTTTTAAAGGGTCAGAGACAGAGTTTCAGCTCCTCAGGTTTGATCTTGAGTATTTAAAACCACAGGTGTGCAGTACTCTTAGTGAAGTAAAGTTACTTCTTTGAGTGTCATACAGTTCTTTTTACTTCTGCTTGAGGAATATTTTGAGGAAGTATCTGTTTCTTGAGCAAAGACAAAAGTAAAGTAGTTAAAATGTTCAAATTATTTTGTAATTTCTCTCGTTACTGGACCATAAATCAGACCTTTCGCTCAGTTACTCAGTTACTCAGTTACTCAGTTACTCAGTTCTCAGTTCTCAGTTCTCAGTACAAACACTACTCAAGTATTCAGTTTTTACTCTTACTTGAGTAAATGTTTTGTCTCCTCTGTTTACATCAAACTGAAACGGTCTGAAAATCCCTCAGACAGAAGAACGAGCTGAGTCTCTGAGTCTGGAGCAGATTCAGGTTAAACAGGGTCCTACAGGGCTGTGTCCCATTGAACAGGGTCCTACAGGGCTGTGTCCTCATTGAACAGGGTCCTACAGGGCTGTGTCCTCATATAACAGGGTCCTACAGGGCTGTGTCCTCATATAACAGGGTCCTACAGGGCTGTGTCCTCATTGAACAGGGTCCTACAGGGCTGTGTCCCATTGAACAGGGTCCTACAGGGCTGTGTCCTCATTGAACAGGGTCCTACAGGGCTGTGACCTCATTGAACAGGGTCCTACAGGGCTGTGTCTCCATTGAACAGGGTCCTACAGGGCTGTGTCTCCATTGAACAGGGTCCTACAGGGCTGTGACCTCATTGAACAGGGTCCTACAGGGCTGTGTCTCCATTGAACAGGGTCCTACAGGGCTGTGTCCTCATTGAACAGGGTCCTACAGGGCTGTGTCCTCATATAACAGGGTCCTACAGGGCTGTGTCCTCATATAACAGGGTCCTACAGGGCTGTGTCCTCATTGAACAGGGTCCTACAGGGCTGTGTCCTCATTGAACAGGGTCCTACAGGGCTGTGACTCCATTGAACAGGGTCCTACAGGGCTGTGTCCCATTGAACAGGGTCCTACAGGGCTGTGACTCCATTGAACAGGGTCCTACAGGGCTGTGTCCCATTGAACAGGGTCCTACAGGGCTGTGTCCTCATTGAACAGGGTCCTACAGGGCTGTGTCCTCATTGAACAGGGTCCTACAGGGCTGTGACTCCATTGAACAGGGTCCTACAGGGCTGTGTCCTCATTGAACAGGGTCCTACAGGGCTGTGTCCTCATTGAACAGGGTCCTACAGGGCTGTGACTCCATTGAACAGGGTCCTACAGGGCTGTGACCCCATTGAACAGGGTCCTACAGGGCTGTGTCCTCATTGAACAGGGTCCTACAGGGCTGTGTCCTCATTGAACAGGGTCCTACAGGGCTGTGACCCCATTGAACAGGGTCCTACAGGGCTGTGACCCCATTGAACAGGGTCCTACAGGGCTGTGTCTCCATTGAACAGGGTCCTACAGGGCTGTGTCTCCATTGAACAGGGTCCTACAGGGCTGTGACTCCATTGAACAGGGTCCTACAGGGCTGTGTCCTCATTGAACAGGGTCCTACAGGGCTGTGTCCTCATTGAACAGGGTCCTACAGGGCTGTGACTCCATTGAACAGGGTCCTACAGGGCTGTGTCTCCATTGAACAGGGTCCTACAGGGCTGTGTCCTCATTGAACAGGGTCCTACAGGGCTGTGACCTCATTGAACAGGGTCCTACAGGGCTGTGTCCTCATTGAACAGGGTCCTACAGGGCTGTGTCTCCATTGAACAGGGTCCTACAGGGCTGTGACCTCATTGAACAGGGTCCTACAGGGCTGTGTCTCCATTGAACAGGGTCCTACAGGGCTGTGACCTCATTGAACAGGGTCCTACAGGGCTGTGACCAATTGAACAGGGTCCTACAGGGCTGTGACTCCATTGAACAGGGTCCTACAGGGCTGTGACTCCATTGAACAGGGTCCTACAGGGCTGTGTCTCCATTGAACAGGGTCCTACAGGGCTGTGTCCTCATTGAACAGGGTCCTACAGGGCTGTGACCTCATTGAACAGGGTCCTACAGGGCTGTGTCCTCATTGAACAGGGTCCTACAGGGCTGTGACTCCATTGAACAGGGTCCTACAGGGCTGTGTCCTCATTGAACAGGGTCCTACAGGGCTGTGACTCCATTGAACAGGGTCCTACAGGGCTGTGACTCCATTGAACAGGGTCCTACAGGGCTGTGTCCCATTGAACAGGGTCCTACAGGGCTGTGTCCTCATTGAACAGGGTCCTACAGGGCTGTGTCCTCATTGAACAGGGTCCTACAGGGCTGTGACTCCATTGAACAGGGTCCTACAGGGCTGTGTCCTCATTGAACAGGGTCCTACAGGGCTGTGTCCTCATTGAACAGGGTCCTACAGGGCTGTGACTCCATTGAACAGGGTCCTACAGGGCTGTGACCCCATTGAACAGGGTCCTACAGGGCTGTGTCCTCATTGAACAGGGTCCTACAGGGCTGTGTCCTCATTGAACAGGGTCCTACAGGGCTGTGACCCCATTGAACAGGGTCCTACAGGGCTGTGACCCCATTGAACAGGGTCCTACAGGGCTGTGTCTCCATTGAACAGGGTCCTACAGGGCTGTGTCTCCATTGAACAGGGTCCTACAGGGCTGTGACTCCATTGAACAGGGTCCTACAGGGCTGTGTCCTCATTGAACAGGGTCCTACAGGGCTGTGTCCTCATTGAACAGGGTCCTACAGGGCTGTGACTCCATTGAACAGGGTCCTACAGGGCTGTGTCTCCATTGAACAGGGTCCTACAGGGCTGTGTCCTCATTGAACAGGGTCCTACAGGGCTGTGACCTCATTGAACAGGGTCCTACAGGGCTGTGTCCTCATTGAACAGGGTCCTACAGGGCTGTGTCTCCATTGAACAGGGTCCTACAGGGCTGTGACCTCATTGAACAGGGTCCTACAGGGCTGTGTCTCCATTGAACAGGGTCCTACAGGGCTGTGACCTCATTGAACAGGGTCCTACAGGGCTGTGACCAATTGAACAGGGTCCTACAGGGCTGTGACTCCATTGAACAGGGTCCTACAGGGCTGTGACTCCATTGAACAGGGTCCTACAGGGCTGTGTCTCCATTGAACAGGGTCCTACAGGGCTGTGTCCTCATTGAACAGGGTCCTACAGGGCTGTGACCTCATTGAACAGGGTCCTACAGGGCTGTGTCCTCATTGAACAGGGTCCTACAGGGCTGTGACTCCATTGAACAGGGTCCTACAGGGCTGTGTCCTCATTGAACAGGGTCCTACAGGGCTGTGACTCCATTGAACAGGGTCCTACAGGGCTGTGACCCATTGAACAGGGTCCTACAGGGCTGTGACTCCATTGAACAGGGTCCTACAGGGCTGTGTCCTCATTGAACAGGGTCCTACAGGGCTGTGTCCTCATTGAACAGGGTCCTACAGGGCTGTGTCTCCATTGAACAGGGTCCTACAGGGCTGTGTCTCCATTGAACAGGGTCCTACAGGGCTGTGTCCTCATTGAACAGGGTCCTACAGGGCTGTGTCTCCATTGAACAGGGTCCTACAGGGCTGTGTCTCCATTGAACAGGGTCCTACAGGGCTGTGTCCTCATTGAACAGGGTCCTACAGGGCTGTGTCCTCATTGAACAGGGTCCTACAGGGCTGTGTCTCCATTGAACAGGGTCCTACAGGGCTGTGTCTCCATTGAACAGGGTCCTACAGGGCTGTGACTCCATTGAACAGGGTCCTACAGGGCTGTGACCCATTGAACAGGGTCCTACAGGGCTGTGACCCATTGAACAGGGTCCTACAGGGCTGTGTCTCCATTGTTTATCTGTCTCAGAGAATCATCAGTAAAGCCTGTGGATCAGCAGAACGTCTCTGATGTTTGTATCAGATTCAGCAGCTTCAGGTTAAAGAGGAAACTCTCCCTGAGGTTCAGGTTGGTCCGGTCTGAGTCTGAGTCTGAGGAAAGTCCCTGAAGACCTGCTCTGAGCCAATCAGAATCCAGGACAGGCCTGAGTCGGCTGTTACCGGGCAGAGCTCTGCACAAACCTGCAACTTCTTCACTTCAGGATTTACATGTTTTACAAACTCTTCTGTCACGGCAGGTTCAGTCGAAACGAGCCTTTAGTCTCCAACCCCGGCCCGTGGTCCCCGTGGTGGTCCCTGTGGTCCCCGTGGTGGTCCCTGTGGTGGTCCCCGTGGTGGTCCCTGTGGTCCCCGTGGTGGTCCCTGTGGTGGTCCCTGTGGTGGTCCCTGTGGTGGTCCCTGTGGTGGTCCCCGTGGTCCCTGTGGTGGTCCCCGTGGTCCCTGTGGTGGTCCCCGTGGTGGTCCCTGTGGTCCCTGTGGTGGTCCCTGTGGTCCCTGTGGTGGTCCCTGTGGTGGTCCCCGTGGTGGTCCGCAGGGTCGTTTTTACTTTAATCATTTTGATCTGAAAGAATCTTTTTGAATATAAATCCTGTGTTTTTCTGGTTTGGTTTCAATTAGTCACATTTAGGTCAGTTTTTGAGCCTTTTAGACCCGGTTTAGTCCTAGTTTAGTCCTAGTTTAGTCCTGGTTTAGTCCTGGTTTAGTCCCGGGTTAGTCCTGGTTTAGTCCAGTTGGATCTACATCATATATAATGAAGATTCTTCCACAGGAAACAGAACTGGACTCATGATCCTGATGTGATTATTATTATTATTATTATTATTATTATTATTATTATTATTATTATTATTATTATTATTATTATTATTATTATTATTATTATTATTATTATTATTATTATTATTATTAGTTGGGGTTTGATTATTATGATTCTGATTATTATGAGTCAGGGTTAGTCTAAACTCCACTGGATTAAACCGTGTGTTTTCTATAGTGAAGTAGCGCCTCCATCAGGACGTTCCTGTGAACTGCAGTGAAGTAGCGCCTCCATCAGGACGTTGCTGTGAACTGCAGTGAAGTAGCGCCTCCATCAGGACGTTCCTGTGAACTGCAGTGAAGTAGCACCTCCATCAGGACGTTCCTGTGAACTGCAGTGAAGTAGCGCCTCCATCAGGACGTTACTGTGAACTGCAGTGAAGTAGCGCCTCCATCAGGACGTTCCTGTGAACTGCAGTGAAGTAGCGCCTCCATCAGGACGTTCCTGTGAACTGCAGTGAAGTAGCGCCTCCATCAGGACGTTCCTGTGAACTGTAGTGAAGTAGCGCCTCCATCAGGACGTTCCTGTGAACTGCAGTGAAGTAGCGCCTCCATCAGGACGTTCCTGTGAACTGCAGTGAAGTAGCGCCTCCATCAGGACGTTACTGTGAACTGCAGTGAAGTAGCGCCTCCATCAGGACGTTCCTGTGAACTGCAGTGAAGTAGCGCCTCCATCAGGATGTTACTGTGAACTGCAGTGAAGTAGCGCCTCCATCAGGACGTTCCTGTGAACTGCAGCCACAGGGACGGCTCTGGATAAAGATCATCAGTTTGATGAAGCGTTTTCCTCGAGACTGAGCCCAGGTTTGACCTGAACTAAAAAAAAAAACTTGTTTAAACAAATATCATCAAATGAAACATTACCATGAGCATAAATCAATCTGTCATTACCGTATACACTTCTCATGAACACATATGTATTATGTTATATATCAAACGTGTAAAATGTACGTGTAAAATAATACTGTATGGGTTAGTGATGATCTTATAATGAATAATAATAATCATATATTGGTTATAGAAGTGAATAAATACTGTATATACTTGTTATAAAGTGCAGTATGTTGTGTAAGTGATTTAATGTCATACATTGTTGTATTTCATTTACATACGTGACCACTGTGATTATTCATTATTATAAGTTATTGTAGCAGCCGCATTGTTTAAATATATGAACATTTGCGCTTCTTTTCGAGCTGTTTATTTTTTCTTTTGGCAAAGGAAGTGTGTCGTATAAAAGGAAAATGTTTGGACAGATTCAGTGTCTGTTCTTACTCTGTGTAAATATGTTTATGTGACTCTGAATAAAACATCCAACTCACAAACACTCTTTTATTAATGCACCAACACTCAGCAAAATAAACATCTAAATGAGCAATGATGATGATGATGATGATGATGATGATGATGATGATGAAGATGATGAGTAGAGGAACATCTGGTTTGTTTCTCTGCTTTTCCCCCCTCATTATTTATGACATTCTTGCCTATTTTACTTTGTTTCATTTATTTTTGTTATTTTCATCAATCAATCCAAGTATATTTGTATAGCACCTTACAACAACACAAGGAAGACCAAAGTGCTTCACAGACAGATAAAACAATATTTTATTATTACTTTTTACTCCACAAACCAAAGCAGAACTGAACACAATAAAAAACACAACCTGAACAACTTCCTCACACTGAACTACCCTTAACACCTTCTGTATTTGTATTTGTATTTGTATATATTATATTTAGAATCTTGTTTCTTGGGTTTTAAATAAAAAAGTAAATCAGAAAAAAAAATCCGTCCATTAAACTCTGTGATTGATTAAGTCCATGAGGCTCAGACTTTTGCCTTGTGTTAAACTGACCTGATCTTTGTGAAGCAGCTGCTCTACTTTTCTACAAACATTAAAGCTTTTACAGACGTTGTATTTATTTGATCAAACTGAAATCTGTCGGCAGATGTACAGTAGAGTCACACAATCATGCATTTTCTGTATTTTCTGCTTCTTGTAATTGAAATCATCCGTGTACGATGTTGAATATTGATTCTTAGATTTCACAAACTCAGATGTTTTTGTTTTATTACTGAAGTCAGAGTTTGTTCCACATGTTTCAGATCAACTGCAGCAAACTTTATGATGACGTTACTCCGGGATAATGTTTCAGAATGGGTTTTATTGTCAGTGCAAAACAAAAACATAAAAGTGAGATAAATGATAAAGGTTTAAAAGAGGGCGAGTATGAAGTACAATAGTTTGAAGTAGTGCATTAAGTGTGAGCACAGACTGAGCACGAGTTCCTTCATTCATAAATAATCTTCCTTCAGGCAGAGCTCAGTGTGACGGAACCAGAGTCAGACCTGAAACAGAAAATACATTATTCACTTTCATTCAGTAAAAAACAGTTCACTGTGACCTCTGACCTCTGCTCAGAGACTTCACTGTGACCTCTGACCTCTGCTCAGAGTTCACTGTGACCTCTGACCTCTGCTCTTGTGTCTGTAGTAGATGAATCCGGCCAAAGACAGAACCAGCCCCAGGACCAGACCAGACGCCCCGATGGCCACTTTATTCCTGTCCCCGTCAGAGAGACCGCCCTCTACAGGACACACAGGTTATTACAACTATAGAGAGAGAGAGAGAGAGCGCCCTCTACAGGACACACAGGTTACTACAACTATAGAGAGAGAGACCGCCCTCTACAGGACACACAGGTTATTACAACTATAGAGAGAGAGCGCCCTCTACAGGACACACAGGTTATTACAACTATAGAGAGAGAGAGAGAGAGAGAGCGCGCCCTCTACAGGACACACAGGTTATTACAACTATAGAGAGAGAGAGAGAGAGAGAGAGAGCCCTCTACAGGACACACAGGTTATTACAACTATAGAGAGAGAGAGAGCGCCCTCTACAGGACACACAGGTTATTACAACTATAGAGAGAGCGCGCCCTCTACAGGACACACAGGTTACTACAACTATAGAGAGAGAGAGAGCGCCCTCTACAGGACACACAGGTTATTACAACTATAGAGAGAGACCGCCCTCTACAGGACACACAGGTTACTACAACTATAGAGAGAGAGAGAGCGCCCTCTACAGGACACACAGGTTATTACAACTATAGAGAGAGAGAGCGCCCTCTACAGGACACACAGGTTATTACAACTATAGAGAGAGAGAGCGCCCTCTACAGGACACACAGGTTATTACAACTATAGAGAGAGAGAGAGCGCCCTCTACAGGACACACAGGTTATTACAACTATAGAGAGAGAGAGCGCCCTCTACAGGACACACAGGTTATTAAAACTATAGAGAGAGAGAGCGCCCTCTACAGGACACACAGGTTATTACAACTATAGAGAGAGAGAGAGAGCGCCCTCTACAGGACACACAGGTTATTACAACTATAGAGAGAGAGCGCCCTCTACAGGACACACAGGTTATTACAACTATAGAGAGAGAGAGCCCTCTACAGGACACACAGGTTATTACAACTATAGAGAGAGAGAGAGCGCCCTCTACAGGACACACAGGTTATTACAACTAAAGAGAGAGAGAGAGCGCCCTCTACAGGACACACAGGTTATTACAACTATAGAGAGAGAGAGAGCGCCCTCTACAGGACACACAGGTTATTACAACTATAGAGAGAGAGAGCGCCCTCTACAGGACACACAGGTTATTACAACTATAGAGAGAGAGAGCGCCCTCTACAGGACACACAGGTTATTACAACTATAGAGAGAGAGAGAGAGAGAGCGCCCTCTACAGGACACACAGGTTATTACAACTATAGAGAGAGAGAGCGCCCTCTACAGGACACACAGGTTATTACAACTATAGAGAGAGAGCGCCCTCTACAGGACACACAGGTTATTACAACTATAGAGAGAGAGAGCGCCCTCTACAGGACACACAGGTTATTACAACTATAGAGAGAGAGCGCGCCCTCTACAGGACACACAGGTTATTACAACTATAGAGAGAGAGAGAGAGCGCCCTCTACAGGACACACAGGTTATTACAACTATAGAGAGAGAGCGCCCTCTACAGGACACACAGGTTATTACAACTATAGAGAGAGAGAGCGCCCTCTACAGGACACACAGGTTATTACAACTATAGAGAGAGAGAGCCCTCTACAGGACACACAGGTTATTACAACTATAGAGAGAGAGAGCGCCCTCTACAGGACACACAGGTTATTACAACTATAGAGAGAGAGAGCGCCCTCTACAGGACACACAGGTTATTACAACTATAGAGAGAGAGAGAGCCCTCTACAGGACACACAGGTTATTACAACTATAGAGAGAGAGAGCGCCCTCTACAGGACACACAGGTTATTACAACTATAGAGAGAGAGCGCCCTCTACAGGACACACAGGTTATTACAACTATAGAGAGAGAGAGCGCCCTCTACAGGACACACAGGTTATTACAACTATAGAGAGAGAGCGCCCTCTACAGGACACACAGGTTATTACAACTATAGAGAGAGAGAGCCCTCTACAGGACACACAGGTTATTACAACTATAGAGAGAGAGAGCGCCCTCTACAGGACACACAGGTTATTACAGCTATAGAGAGAGAGAGCGCCCTCTACAGGACACACAGGTTATTACAACTATAGAGAGAGAGCGCCCTCTACAGGACACACAGGTTATTACAACTATAGAGAGAGAGAGAGAGAGCGCCCTCTACAGGACACACAGGTTATTACAACTATAGAGAGAGAGAGCCCTCTACAGGACACACAGGTTATTACAACTATAGAGAGAGAGCGCCCTCTACAGGACACACAGGTTATTACAACTATAGAGAGAGAGCGCCCTCTACAGGACACACAGGTTATTACAACTATAGAGAGAGAGCGCCCTCTACAGGACACACAGGTTATTACAACTATAGAGAGAGAGCCCTCTACAGGACACACAGGTTATTACAACTATAGAGAGAGAGAGCGCCCTCTACAGGACACACAGGTTATTACAACTATAGAGAGAGAGCGCCCTCTACAGGACACACAGGTTATTACAACTATAGAGAGAGAGAGAGAGCCCTCTACAGGACACACAGGTTATTACAACTATAGAGAGAGAGCGCCCTCTACAGGACACACAGGTTATTACAACTATAGAGAGAGAGAGCGCCCTCTACAGGACACACAGGTTATTACAACTATAGAGAGAGAGCGCCCTCTACAGGACACACAGGTTATTACAACTATAGAGAGAGAGAGCGCCCTCTACAGGACACACAGGTTATTACAACTATAGAGAGAGAGCGCCCTCTACAGGACACACAGGTTATTACAACTATAGAGAGAGAGAGCGCCCTCTACAGGACACACAGGTTATTACAACTATAGAGAGAGAGAGAGAGCGCCCTCTACAGGACACACAGGTTATTACAACTATAGAGAGAGACCGCCCTCTACAGGACACACAGGTTACTACAACTATAGAGAGAGAGAGAGCGCCCTCTACAGGACACACAGGTTATTACAACTATAGAGAGAGAGAGAGAGCGCCCTCTACAGGACACACAGGTTATTACAACTATAGAGAGAGAGCGCCCTCTACAGGACACACAGGTTATTACAACTATAGAGAGAGACCGCCCTCTACAGGACACACAGGTTACTACAACTATAGAGAGAGAGAGAGCGCCCTCTACAGGACACACAGGTTATTACAACTATAGAGAGAGAGAGCGCCCTCTACAGGACACACAGGTTATTACAACTATAGAGAGAGAGAGCGCCCTCTACAGGACACACAGGTTATTACAACTATAGAGAGAGAGCGCCCTCTACAGGACACACAGGTTATTACAACTATAGAGAGAGAGAGCGCCCTCTACAGGACACACAGGTTATTACAACTATAGAGAGAGAGCGCGCCCTCTACAGGACACACAGGTTATTACAACTATAGAGAGAGAGAGAGAGCGCCCTCTACAGGACACACAGGTTATTACAACTATAGAGAGAGAGCGCCCTCTACAGGACACACAGGTTATTACAACTATAGAGAGAGAGAGCGCCCTCTACAGGACACACAGGTTATTACAACTATAGAGAGAGAGAGCCCTCTACAGGACACACAGGTTATTACAACTATAGAGAGAGAGCGCCCTCTACAGGACACACAGGTTATTACAACTATAGAGAGAGAGAGAGAGAGCGCCCTCTACAGGACACACAGGTTATTACAACTATAGAGAGAGAGAGCGCCCTCTACAGGACACACAGGTTATTACAACTATAGAGAGAGAGAGCGCCCTCTACAGGACACACAGGTTATTACAACTATAGAGAGAGAGAGAGCCCTCTACAGGACACACAGGTTATTACAACTATAGAGAGAGAGAGCGCCCTCTACAGGACACACAGGTTATTACAACTATAGAGAGAGAGCGCCCTCTACAGGACACACAGGTTATTACAACTATAGAGAGAGAGAGCGCCCTCTACAGGACACACAGGTTATTACAACTATAGAGAGAGAGCGCCCTCTACAGGACACACAGGTTATTACAACTATAGAGAGAGAGAGCCCTCTACAGGACACACAGGTTATTACAACTATAGAGAGAGAGAGCGCCCTCTACAGGACACACAGGTTATTACAGCTATAGAGAGAGAGAGCGCCCTCTACAGGACACACAGGTTATTACAACTATAGAGAGAGAGCGCCCTCTACAGGACACACAGGTTATTACAACTATAGAGAGAGAGAGAGAGAGCGCCCTCTACAGGACACACAGGTTATTACAACTATAGAGAGAGAGAGCCCTCTACAGGACACACAGGTTATTACAACTATAGAGAGAGAGCGCCCTCTACAGGACACACAGGTTATTACAACTATAGAGAGAGAGCGCCCTCTACAGGACACACAGGTTATTACAACTATAGAGAGAGAGCGCCCTCTACAGGACACACAGGTTATTACAACTATAGAGAGAGAGCCCTCTACAGGACACACAGGTTATTACAACTATAGAGAGAGAGAGCGCCCTCTACAGGACACACAGGTTATTACAACTATAGAGAGAGAGCGCCCTCTACAGGACACACAGGTTATTACAACTATAGAGAGAGAGAGAGAGCGCCCTCTACAGGACACACAGGTTATTACAACTATAGAGAGAGAGCGCCCTCTACAGGACACACAGGTTATTACAACTATAGAGAGAGAGAGCCCTCTACAGGACACACAGGTTATTACAACTATAGAGAGAGAGCGCCCTCTACAGGACACACAGGTTATTACAACTATAGAGAGAGAGCGCCCTCTACAGGACACACAGGTTATTACAACTATAGAGAGAGCGCGCCCTCTACAGGACACACAGGTTATTACAACTATAGAGAGAGAGAGAGCGCCCTCTACAGGACACACAGGTTATTACAACTATAGAGAGAGAGAGCGCCCTCTACAGGACACACAGGTTATTACAACTATAGAGAGAGAGCGCCCTCTACAGGACACACAGGTTATTACAACTATAGAGAGAGCGCGCCCTCTACAGGACACACAGGTTATTACAACTATAGAGAGAGAGAGAGAGCGCCCTCTACAGGACACACAGGTTATTACAACTATAGAGAGAGAGCGCCCTCTACAGGACACACAGGTTATTACAACTATAGAGAGAGAGAGCGCCCTCTACAGGACACACAGGTTATTACAACTATAGAGAGAGAGAGCGCCCTCTACAGGACACACAGGTTACTACAACTATAGAGAGAGAGCGCCCTCTACAGGACACACAGGTTATTACAACTATAGAGAGAGAGCGCCATCTACAGGACACACAGGTTACTACAACTATAGAGAGAGAGCGCCCTCTACAGGACACACAGGTTATTACAACTATAGAGAGAGAGAGAGAGAGCGCCCTCTACAGGACACACAGGTTATTACAACTATAGAGAGAGAGAGAGAGAGCGCCCTCTACAGGACACACAGGTTACTACAACTATAGAGAGAGAGCGCCCTCTACAGGACACACAGGTTATTACAACTATAGAGAGAGAGCGCCCTCTACAGGACACACAGGTTATTACAACTATAGAGAGAGAGAGAGAGAGCGCCCTCTACAGGACACACAGGTTATTACAACTATAGAGAGAGAGAGAGAGAGAGAGAGAGCGCCCTCTACAGGCACCGTTAAGAAGGTTTTAGTGATTATAAACTCATAATAAGATCTGGTCCAGTTTATTCCAGTTCTTACCATAATCCAGGATCAAGGGCTCTTTCAGACTGATGTGTTCAACCACACAGGAAATCTGGTCCCCGGACCTGTCAAAATAAGAGACTCTGTTATATCCAGACCTGTCAAAATAAGAGACTCTGTTATATCCAGACCTGTCACAAGAAGAGCCTCTGAGTCACATCCATCACATTTGTTTTGTTTTGATGATATAAACTACACTAACTGCAGATCTTATACACCAGGACCATGAGTCGGTGCTGCATTTTGTTTGGGGGGAGTTTGGTATTTTCGTGCATCAAAACAAACCATTTAAACGCACTTGAGTTAACTTGAGTTTTCTAAATTGTAATGACTAATTTATTCCCATATTCTGTTTAAGTAATACGTTAGTTACTGGAAAAAGGAATATATGTTTGTAACTCCTCTTGTAATAAGTTTCCCCAACACAAGCTTTTCTCACATACACATGTTCTGCTTTAGTCCTTAGTAATGTTAGGGACTATGTGGTATTATTCTCAAATGAATGTTCCTGGTTGTCTTTAAACTGGTCATTGTGAAACTACCGTCTAATGGAAAATACAACTTGCTCTTTTTAAAATCCCAGTGTGATATATTTGGTCATTCAGTCCTGAAATCCTGCAGCATTTACTGAAGCAGAGAATGTGTTACACCACAGTAGTTTACTCTTATTTTTATAGACAGACAGACTGCTGTCTACCTAAGAAAGAGTACCTGGGCGTGTACTCCAGGTGAGAGTACCTAAAGGACAGTACCTGGGTGTGTACTCCAGGTGAGAGTACCTAAAGGACAGTACCTGGGCGTGTACTCCAGGTGAGAGTGCCTCTGATAGGTAAAGTCCTGGTCAGACATGGTCTCAGAGTTGGAGACTCCGGTGCTGATCTGCTGCTGGTTGTTGGTCCAGGTCACAGTGATGTCTTTGGGGAAGAAGCCGTAGACGCTGCAGACCAGTACCCTCTCACTGCCACTAGAGGACGCTGTGTGGATCACTGCGTGCGGCTCCACTGGAACAACAGAGAACAAGTTTGTGTTGTTTGTTTTAAACTCACTTGTTTGTCATTGACGTTCAAACTGGATTCATGCGACACTTTCGTTCATTTGATTCATTTCACATGATGAAACTGAAGAATGAAAACTGCCGTGAGCCATGTCTGTAAATCTAATCCAAACATCATTCCATTACGCTACACGTCCATAAGGGGGCGTCCTGTGACTCACCTGATTTGGAGAAGAGGTTTTTGTAGAGGAGGGAGAGGTAGGGAGCACACCAGATGTACTTATCATGTCTCACTCTCTCCAGATAGGCAGTGTCAGTGTTCCATCTCTCTGCGATCTCCACTCCATACTCAGTGAACCCCACAAACCTGCCCACGCAGCTGTCGAACCTGAGGTACTCCCGTTTGTGGTACACGTAGGACCTGATGTACCGTATGTCCTCAGGGCGAGTGGAGTTAAAGTCACAGTGGACCGTGTACACATTGGGATATCCATCTGAAAGCAGACCGTGTGTATATTCACTTTCAGACACATGGAACAGCTGGATAAGGATGTTTCCATGAGGGGGTGTGGCCTAATACAGTGTAGGCCCCCATTAAATTAACAGTATGTGCTGTTAGTGGCAGCCTCAGTGACTTCCGTTATGAACTCACTTTTTCAGGTCCAGTCTGTTCTCATGTCCTGGTGATAACTGTGTTTATGTAAAGGATAATGTATAGAACGCTGGTCATTATCGGGAAAATAAGCACCTTCAGGGTGAACCGGACCCCGATGCGAAGCGGAGGGTCCGGTTCACCCTGAAGGTGCTTATTTTCGGCCATTTGCAACTGAACACACAACATAAACTTCGTACACTTTTATAAAGGTCGAAAGGTTTATTTAATGACTTCCACGACAAATAGTTCCCAAATGTTTGCGCGTTGCTCGGCAGCGTTTTGCTAGGCTAGAAGCAGCAAGGCTAGCAGCTAGCCTAGCTACTTAGCTGAAGGCGCAGTTGGAGGAATGGTGGTGAATCTTAAAGTCAGACTCACACTAACTTCATGAGCGATTCCCCGACTTCTCTCTCAGTGACGGGACAGATAGTGTCGCTGCTACGTACGTGTGGAGTGATATGAGAGTGATATACGGAGTGATATGAAAGCACCAACTCAGACGTCCTTTATCAGGAAGTAATGAAATCCCATTCAAATCAACGGAGCTTCTACTTACGCTGTGAAGAGCCGTGTAATAAGCAATGTTTCTGGATGTTCATTATTTGACATGTATTTGAAACGTTAAAACACAGTATATGTTAAGTTCATTTCAATCTACACTTTGATGGATCCAAATATGTCAGTTTGAACAGCTATTCATCAGCTGAATATTGTGAAACTCGGCTGCTCAAACAAAAAAGATAAATAAAGTCTGACCTGTGGTTCCCAGTAGCAGCAGCAGCAGCAGCAGCAGCAGAGTGATCCAGCTCCCCGTCATCTCTGACCTGCACCTTAGGCTGAGGATCTCACTGTGACACTGACACTCACAGGTTACAGGACCTTTATATAAAACATGATCATGTGACCAGCGTCACATGACTGCAGTCAGGAACAACTTGGCTTCAGTGTCTGCAACAGATCATTTACTGCAGCCTCATCAGATCTGACCATTGTCCTTCTGGACCTGACCTGAGGGGTCTTTGTCCTGAAAAGTCCACTCCTGGTCCAGCCTCAGGGATGGACACATAAAGATCAACATGGACTTTCCCTTAAAACAGCAAACAAACACATGAACTACATTATATTTAGACTTGATTAATTAGTAATTGATACATTGATTTATGAATGATTTGCTTCTTGTACATTTATAGTTGTGTTCGTCCTGGTCCATTCTGTTTGCTCTGTGAACATTCCCTCTGCACAGACTAGATAAACCTGCTGTTATCTCACATGAGACAGATGAACAGGAAACATTTCATCTGTGTGGGAGAGTCTGGCTGTTATCAGAGACATAGTTCTGTGTCTAAAGTTAGCACCAACCAGGAAGCTAAAGCTCAGCCTTAGCTCCGCCCTGTGTTTCCTGTGAAGTGAGACGAGTTTCTTCAGGATGTGCAGGAGGGTCTTTGAGAGCTAGAAACGAGTTCAGGAAATAGCTAAGAAACTTTGCTCAGCTACTTCCAACTTTCACGGTTTGTTCAATCCTCCGTCCGTCCATTTTCTTCCTCTTTGTCGGGGCAGAAGTCTGAGATGCCCAGACTTCCCCATCCATGCACACCCCCTGCAGATGTTCTGGGCCTCCTCCCAACAGGACAGACCTGGAACAGGGAGGGACCAGGAGGCTCCTCAGCTGCTCTACCCTGAGCTCCTCACGCCCAGCCACCCTGAGACGACCCTGAGCATCGCTGATCTGGTTCTGTCATTACCCAGATCTCATGACCGGAGGTGAGGGAAGACATGGCTGAGCAGACGACCCTTGTGTTAAATGTGTGATGTTCAAATGTTCAGCTGTTCCACCGAAGTTTAACGAGACGCAGTTTCTGGTCATTTTGCTGTTTCAGGTCAGACTCTTCTATTCAGAGGAAGGAAATCCTCTTGGTCATAAACAGTGAAACACAGACCAATTAGCTTGTTGCACAATGTGGCTACGCTAGTTCCTCTGAGCTGAAGTTGTGGGCGCTAGTACTTCCTGTTTGTATTAATTTCTATTAAGATTAGCTTCGACCCGTTCCAATCATGGTGTTTCCTACAGTCCCTGGTAGACGATCACTTCCTGCAGGTTAACGAGTTGCTGTACAGAGTAAATATTTATGTTTATAAGGATCAGTGAGTTTGAACAATGGTGGAAATGTGACAAAAAAGTGACGCAAAATTTGACAAAAAATTTGACAAAAATAAAAAAAATAATGACAAAAAAGCTACAAAATGAGTTGAAACCCCCCACCCAAAAAGGATGGAAAAAAATGTGATGACGTGAAGAAAAAGATCCATTTAGATGAGTTTTGTAGGTCTTAGCTTTCAAATGAGGCGTTACACTGGCCTACAGGATCTGGGTAAAGCTGAACTGGAGATAATGCTCTGGGTTCAGGCGGGAGTTAAGAGGTTAAACATTTGAAATAGTGCGTTTATTCAGTTTTTTCATAGCATGTTAGCCTTTAGCTTCAAGACAAACTCTCGATCCTTCATGATCTCAGGCGTCTCCTCTGAACTCGTTACATCATGATTTGAACACAGTAAATGATCATCGACGAGGAACTCACCGCCCACAACATAATCTTTAGAAAATTATTATTATTCCAGGAAAAGAAAACAGACAGGAAGTCCTGGCGCTCACACCTTCAGGTCAGAGGAACTAGCATAGCCACACCGTGCAACAAGCTAATAACAACAAATGAAATCATGTTGTAGTAAAACCGAGAGGTAAATGACCAGATCACGAGGTAACACGAGGTAACACGAGGTAACACGAGGTAACACGAGGTAACACGAGGTAACACGAGGCAACACGAGGCAACACGAGGCAACACGAGGCAACACGAGGCAACACGAGGCAACACGAGGCAACACGAGGCAACACGAGGCAACACGAGGCAACACGAGGCAACACGAGGCAACACAAGGCAACACAAGGCAAGTTTCTGATGAAAAGGACAGACACGTCGACTTCCAATTCAAAGCAGTTAATTAAAAAGTGATCTAGAGTAGAATCTTCATGATTGGCTGCAACACAAGTTAAGGCAGGACACTCAATTAGGAAAAATAGGAATTTAATTATCTACAACAAAAAACAAGTTTAATTACAAATTCATTTTATTTAAGATGAAAATGTGAATATTCCTATAGTTTAAAAACACTAAAAGCGAACCCAGTTGGCTAACCAAAAATAGCAAAGATTAACTAAAAAACACTTATAACAAAGTAACCAAAAACCCGAACAAATCGCTCTATAACCACCACTGTCAAAACTCATTTCCAAGAAAGAGGAAAAACAAAATAAGTTACATCAAAAGGAACAAACGTAAACTAATGGCAAATCAGCAGCAGGTGAGCCTGTAAAAAGGAGATTAGTTGTTCGAAAGGCTCCGCAGACCAAAGTATGTTCATGTGTGTTCTAACTTACCACCCTGACGGTTCACAGGACCCTGAGGGAAAAACAAAACCCATTTCATCTAGTTTAAGGCGAGACACTGCAGGTGAACAGGGAAAAAATGTATATTTACAGATTTCAATGTGAAGCTGTTGCTGTCGATCTCTGGTGTAAATGTGAGAAACAATACATGTCAAGTTTTCTGTTATTTTATCTTTTCATATCAGAACAAGGTGTTTTATGCCTAAAAATGCCCCAAATTTCCATCTTTTCAGCGACAAAATCTGAATAATGGACAGAGCTACATTCAAATGTATGGTTTCATTTTATTGATGAATGAGTTGCCAAGACTTTCTCAGAGCGGATTCAGGATTTCTTGTCTAGTTTTAAAATAATCTGTTTTTTAGTGGAAAAATGTGTAAAAATGTAATTTTCGCCTTATTTTTTGACATTCAAAACTCAATAAATGGGGCTTAAGGGATTAAATAATAAAAAATCCCTCTGAAAAAATCTTCCAAATCTTGTTCAGTCCAAGGCTGGAAAATGTGAAGTCTTTAGGTCCGACTGACGTGGACATAGTGTCGCCACAATGACAGAAACATGTGTTTGGAGAAAAAGGCCCTTGAAATTGTGTTCTCCCATATAAGTCTATGGGGGAACATTGAATCAGTGCAATATTTAAACATGTTATTGTGAAGATTAGGCATGTTTTCTGTTTCCGGGTGAAAGCTTGTATGTTCAGAGACAGATTTGGCCCAAAACCTGAAAAAATGTAGTTTTGCCTGTAGTGTCTCCCCTTAAGTTTTTAACATACAGATTAAACAGGGACTTTTCTATACCTCCTTGTTAGGAACTCATGGCCACCACTGGAACCACGTTGCAAACGGGGCACTATGGTCAGCTCAGTGCCAGGAGTGGGGACAACCAGAGAACACCCAGCTAGTCTCAGCGAGGGAGGGCACCACACTGGAACCAGGTGTGTTAAATAACCTTCCTAACTGGGGGGTGGGCTCAAGGGCGGAGCCAGGGGAGCACGTCAGAAACCACCCCACTACATTCTGATTGTGGATTTGTTTTTATGCTTGTTTTACAGACGTGCAGTAAATAATGTGAATACTGCAAATAATTCAGAGTGTGATTTGATGTGACTGTATGAAAATGTGATTTTATAATGTGAACACGGGGAAGGAAGTGTCTGATGAGGAACTTAACAAGAAAACAAATGTCACCGACAAAATAAAACTCCTTCACATGAAACAGCTGTTTATTAATCTATCTCTTTATTATTGTTACAGAAGTGTCTTAAACACTCTTATTATAGTGGGTTAATGTATTGTAATGTAGTGTAACTATAAACACACATTTTCTTATTTTTAGGAAAAACAAGTCTCTTTATTCTGAACTGTTCTCTTACAAAATCAGTAAAAATCTACGATGAATCTGAACATTGATCATGAAGTGAATTTAGGTCAAACAAAAGAAGAACGACATCACAGATCCGTCCAATCAGCGGCACTCGTTCCCTCTGACCAGGAAGAAGGTCCCTAAGGCCACGCCCACCAGGCCCAGGGTCAGTCCCACAGCACAGAAGACAGAGGGCGCCAGAGAGGGCTTCTGGAACTGCACCGCTGTAACACATAATATACATGTAACTACAGGGTTAGTTAGCGTTAGTTACACCATGGTCTGGGTGAATACTGGACTCTACTGGCTGGTGCATTATTTTGGTGTAACCGCACACGTAGTCAGGTAGTTAAATCACTGGGATGTCACTCCGCTGTGGCATCGCCATAGCAACGCATGACACAGCTGAATCAGATACAGTCAAAAATTGACCAAAAATTGACAAAAAAATGACAAAAAATGACAAAAAAATGACAAAAATGAGTTAAATACCCAACAAAAAAAAGATGGAAAAAAATGTGATGACGTGAGGAAAAAGATCCTCTCGGTTCAGGCGGGAGTTAAGAGGTTAAACATATTTGTCTGGATTAGTAAAGTCAAACATGTTAGTTTGAGTTGGGGGGGCCCAGGTGTGAGCGACTCCACCGCAGCTGTTTCCATAAACAGTTGAGCTGGTTGAGCTAGCTAGCTTTAGCTTCAGGTTAAACCTTGTAAAAGGTAAATAACTCCTGCCCACGAGTGGCGCATATCGGTGTTTCCTTCCAGGGAAAAGTGTTTCCGGGTTAGTCCTGTTGTGTTGTGATTCTGTGCTGATGTTGTGTCGTTGAGCCTGACTGAGATCCTCGTAATAGCTGCGGAGAATGACTCGCTCTGAGACCAGCCTTCAGCGACCGGCTAATAACCCACACAAAATAGTCCCGTAGTCTGGCAGATTTAGTGACTTTAGTCAATGAAAAACACATTTATTATAAATGTTAGGTTTGTGGGACCCTGGTATAAGCGGATTAAACAACGAGGAGACGTTAGACGTTATAATGCAGGAGGAACAACACTGTGTCGGGCGTTAGAACCGACTAACGCAGCTCCGAGGGGTTTAGTCCTTACTTATAGGTACTCACTCCAGAGGCGGGTTAGTTAGTTATAGTTATAGGTACTCACTCCAGAGGCGGGTTAGTTAGTTATAGTTATAGGTACTCACTCCAGAGGCGGGTTAGTTAGTTATAGTTATAGGTACTCACTCCAGAGGCGGGTTAGTTAGTTATAGTTATAGGTACTCACTCCAGAGGCGGGTTAGTTAGTTATAGTTATAGGTACTCACTCCAGAGGCGGGTTAGTTAGTTATAGTTATAGGTACTCACTCCAGAGGCGGGTTAGTTAGTTATAGTTATAGGTACTCACTCCAGAGGCGGGTTAGTCAGTTATAGTTATAGGTACTCACTCCAGAGGCGGGTTAGTCAGTTATAGGTACTCACTCCAGAGGCAGGTTAGTTAGTGTCAGTTATAGGTACTCACTCCAGAGGCGGGTTAGTTAGTTATAGTTATAGGTACTCACTCCAGAGGCGGGTTAGTTAGTTATAGTTATAGGTACTCACTCCAGAGGCGGGTTAGTTAGTGTCAGTTATAGGTACTCACTCCAGAGGCAGGTTAGTTAGTGTCAGTTATAGGTACTCACTCCAGAGGCGGGTTAGTCAGTTATAGTTATAGGTACTCACTCCAGAGGCGGGTTAG
>NW_027639277.1:0-4114 GCF_951799975.1 Gobius niger | reverse complement strand
AATTACAAGCGGTCTCGTTCATGGTAAAAATGCATAGAAAGTATATTCAGTGGCTGTCCAAAATTAACGTTCTGTCTCGACCAATCAAAGCTTTGTAACTGATGCAGTCAAACACTGTGAGTTCAATATGTTCCAGTTCAGTTCACCATATCACATCCTTCCGTTTTTCGATAGATTTGCCCACTCCTTGTTTTGCTTGGTACTTGGTCCATGAGTTCAGTACTGCTTTCCGATTGGGAGTTGCGCTTGCGAAGATGAATTCTGTTCCTCCTCTTCGTCACCCCATTAGTTTCGACTTCATATGAGCGGAAGTCACATTTTCTGAGCACGACACCTTTATTCCATGATTTTGGATTGTTCGGTACATCCTGGACCCATATTTTGTCCTTTACCTTCAGCTCTGGCAGGGATCTTGTATTGTGATCATAATTGTTTTTCTGTCTTTTCTGGCGCAGTTCTAGTTTCTCATAGATATCAGAGTGTAGCACGGTAGATTTCAGTGCCTCAGAATGAGTAGGTAGAAGCGTGCGAGTTCTTCTTCCAAATAATCTTTGTGCTGGACTAAAGTTTATAGCGGGTGTTGGTATATTGCGGTGTTCAAGCAGCATGAGGTACGCATCTTGTTTTGCGACGCAGGCCTTTGTCATGAGCGTTTTGGCCATTTTCACTGCGGACTCCGCCTTACCATTTGACTGACTGTAGTAAGGGCTACTTGTCTGATGTTTGAAACTCCAATTCTGTGCAAAGGCCTGAAATTGTTGGCTGATGAACTGTGGGCCGTTATCAGTGAAAACTATTTCTGGAATGCCGTATCGTGCGAAATGTGATCTCAATCTGTTTACGATAGCTGTTGTTGTTGTTGACGTTAATAAGTCAACTTCAAAGAAATCGCTGTAGTAATCTACAACTACAAGATATTGCTTCTGATTCAGTTCGAATAAATCAGCTGCTACATATTGCCACGGTCGTCTTGGGATATCCCTTAGCAACATTGGTTCTTTGGTTTGCTTAGGGTCAGACCTCCGACATACTTCACATCTTGCGACATAATCCCTGATTTGACTCGTCATTCCCGGCCAATAGTATAAAGCTCGAGCTCGCTGGACGCTACCATTTACTCCGGCGTGTGCGATATGAATATCTCGCATTAGTTCGTTTCTGATGGTATTTGGAACGACTATACGGTCACCCTTCAAGATTAAGCCGCTATCCATGCTAAACAGATGCTTGTCTTGAAAAAATATCTTCAGCTCTGATGCACACTTGTCTTTGGTTTCCGGCCAACCTAACTGTAACGCATTCATCAGCATAATGAGTTGTGCATCTTTCCCAGTTTCCACCTTGAACCTTTGCAATAATGTTTCCGTGATCGTACTTGCTTCTAACGAGCTGACACTCTCAAACTCTTGCTCCGTTGAGTCCCCCAACTGGTAAGCCCTCGATAATGTGTCGGCTATGAACATTTGACTTCCAGGTTTGTAATGGAGTTCATAATCATATTTTTGTACACGAATGACCATGCGTTGCAGTCTTTTAGGTATTTCGCTGAGTGGCTTTAATATAATCGTAATGAGCGGCTTATGGTCTGTATGCACAACTGTCTTTCTTCCAAAAGTATACGTGTTAAATCGTTCTAGTGCGTACACTACAGCTAGCATTTCTTTCTCTATTTGGGCATAGTTTCGTTCAGCATTCGTTAAACTCCGACTTCGGTAGTCTAGTGGTCTGCCTTCTTGGAGGAGGACTGCACCTAATCCATTCTGACTACTGTCACATTGAATAATCAGGTCTTTATCAGGTTGATAGTAGGCTAACACTGGTGATTCCGTCAGAAGTTTCTTAATTTTGTCAAACGATAGCTGCTGTTCTGTTCCCCAGTTCCATGTTTCTCCCTTGTGCGTTAACTTTCTGATCGGTTGCATTATGTCTGCGAGGTTTGGCATAAATCGGCTCAAGTAGTTAATCATACCATTAAGTCGAAAAACTGCCTTTGTATCTTCTGGAGGTGGCATAAGTTCTATTGCTCTGATTTTTTCTGGATCAGCTTGTAAGCCAGTTGTTGATAGCACATGTCCATGGAACGTTACCGAATGTGCGCGATATTCTATCTTTTCAGACGTAAGCTTGATACCCTTTTCGGCACATCGGCTAAGAAAGTTTTCTAGATTAGCATCATGTTCTTCCATTGTTCTACCATAAATGAGGATATCATCTGCAATGCACATTGCCCCGCTAAGTGAATCGATGGCCTGAATTAACCTTTTTTGGAAAATTTCACTTGATACGTTCAATCCAAATGGTAATCTGAGCCATCTGAAGCGACCGAAAGGTGTACCAAAAGTCGTGAGCAAGCTTGATTCATGGTCTAATTTTATCTGCCAGAAAGCTGAGGACAAATCTACTTTTGTGAATATTGTTGCGCCGGCCAAATCTGGTAATGCGTCATCGAGTGTTGGAAGACGATACCGTTCTCGTCGCAAAGCTGCATTTAGTGGCTTAGGGTCGATGCATAGTCTTATCTTGCCTGATTTTTTCAACACTAACGCTGTCTGGCTGACCCAATCAGTCGGTTCATCTACTGGGGCTATGACGCCAATTTGGACAAGACGTTCTAGCTCATCTCTCATGGCCTCCCGTAATGCTATCGGGACACCTCGCACAGGTAAAACAACTGGTTTGGCATCATCTCTTACACTCAATTTAACCTTGCCTGGTAAACATCCTAATTGATCATCAAAAACACTGGCGTACTTGATGAAAAGATCTTCACAGTTTAAAGAACCAACAAACTGATCACTATTAATGGACACAAACCTCATGTCTTGGATTGTCTTGATCCCAAGAATTGGTGTTGCGTCATTGTCCGTGACCACAAATTGCACCGTGTGTTCTTTACCATCTCGAATATTTTTCACTAGTAGATTTGCTTTTCCAATCACCGCCGAAGTGGTTCCATTCCACATCCGTAACGTGGTGGATGAAGGTTGTAGTTGTACTCCTTGTACGAAACGTTGTGGTAGAAGATTCACAGCAGCACCGGTATCCAGCTGAAAACGGCAAAGTTGACCATTGACTAATAGCTTGGCAAATGCACCTTCATTGGATTGATCCTTTACTCCATTTATCATCAATTTCTCTTCGCTCTCTTCAATCTGGCGGACGATTGAGGATTTGCATGTCCGTGCAAAATGGTTCCGCTTCCCACACTTGTTGCACAATTTGTTCCATGCCGGACACTTTTCGCGAGCATAGGGGTGTGTGGATCCGCAGAAGCTACAACAACGGGGTCCATTCTGCCTCAGGATGTTTAGCTCTTTTTCGGAACTGTCTGTCCCCAGTGACCGCATCTTTTGATCAGCTGCTTCTTCACTTCGGCAGATATTAATGCATTGATCAAGTGATAATTGACGGCACTTGAGTAATCGTTTTCTGGTTCCGTCCGATCTGATTCCCAGAATGATCCGATCCCTGATCAAACTGTCCTTCATGCATGTACAAAAGTTGCACGTCAGCGCCATCTGCTTCAGATCAGCGATGTATTGGTCAAAACTCTCATCTTCGACCTGATCTCTCTTGTGGAACTGGAATCTTTCGAATGTTTCATTCAATTGACCAATACAGTACTGTTCAAATTTCTGCATTAGGATAATCGGGTCCGTTTTGTCTTCATTGGGCGTGAACGTCAAAGAACTAATGATTCGGCGCCCTTCTTCTCCGATTGCATGGCGAAACATTGCCAGTTGTCGTGCCTTCGATTCGGATTGGAAGTTACTCAGTGTCACAAAGTCAGCATACGCCTCTTTCCATATTTTCCAGTCATCGGCTAAGCGTTGCGGATTTGAAATTTTCAATGGTGCAGGCGGCGATAAAGAAAACGGATTCAGTCCAGAACTCGGGAGCAGCGTTGTTGGCTTTTCCTCTGACACCATGTTGAAAAGTCGGTCTTCAGGACAGTCAGAATTTATTCAGTAAATTACAAGCGGTCTCGTTCATGGTAAAAATGCATAGAAAGTATATTCAGTGGCTGTCCAAAATTAACGTTCTGTCTCGACCAATCAAAGCTTTGTAACTGATGCAGTCAAACACTGTGAGTTCAATATGTTCCAGTTCAGTT
>NW_027639278.1:0-19000 GCF_951799975.1 Gobius niger | reverse complement strand
AGTCGACCCGAAGCCCTTTGGAAACAGCAGCACTTATCCAGGGCAGTGACAAAAATGACTCTCAATATTTTGGGGACTTTCTCGACAAAGCTATAGTTTAGCAAAAAACAGGGTCTGCAGAGTTGGACAAGTCAAATTTAAGACTTTTTAAGACCTTTTTAACCTCTTAACTCCCGCCTGAACCGAGAGGAGCTTTTTCCTCACGTCATCAGATTTTTTTTCCAGTTTTTTGTTGGGTATTCAACTCATTTTTGTAACTTTTTTGTAATTTTTTTGTAATTTTTTTTTGTTACATTTTTTGTCACATTTTTGTCATATTTGTCATTTTTTTGTCAAATTTTATCAATTTTTTTGCATTTTTTCGTCATTTTTTTTATCACATTTTGGTCATTTTTTTGTCACATTTTCATCATTTTTTTATCACGTTTTTATCACATTTTTTGTAATTTTTTCGTCCATTTTTTATTAAATATTTGTCATTTTTTTGTAATTTTTTGGTCAAATTTTATCACATTTTTTGTCAATTTTTGTCAATTTCTTGTGACATTTTTGCCACTTTTTTTTCGTCATTTTTTGTCACATTTTTGCATTTTTTTTGTAACATTTTGTCATTTTTTTGTCCTTTTTTCGTAAATTTTTTTTTAATCAAATTTTTGTCATTTTTTATCAAAATTTTATCCATTTTTTGCATTTTTTTTGTAACATTTTGGTCATTTTTTCACATTTTTTTCACATTTTTTTCACATTGTGTCATTTTTTCGTCAATTTTTTGTCACATTTTTGTAACTTTTTTGTCAAAATTTATCAATTTTTTGTCCTTTTTTCATCAATTTTTTTTAATCAATTTTTGGTCATTTTTTATCAAATTTTTATCACATTTTTGTATTTTTTTTGTAACATTTTGTCATTTTTTCGTCAATTTTTTGTCACATTTTTGTCACATTTCCCTCCTTGTTTTCGTCTCAGTTTTGTTGCTTGTTTCCAGAAGCTTTTGGATTGGGGTAAAGCCAGTTCAGGCTCGCTTCAGGCGGGAGTTAAGGGGTTAAACCTTCGTACCAGATGAGTCCCACGGTGGCGCGGTAAAGCCACTCCCCTCCGGCGCTGTCCATGAAGTCCGTGCGCTGCCGCCACGCCCACAGCACGAACACCACCCAGACGAGCGCGAAGTGCGGCACGATGGCGGCCGGCAGGACGGAGGCGAACAGCGCCAGGGCGGCCACGCGCGGCGCCATCAGGAGCAGGTTCCACAGGAAGTAGATCACCGACGACGACCACGTCTGCTTGGCTTTGTCCGGGACGAAGGAGCGCAGCGAGCGGTGGTAATCCACCACCATCCACGCCATGGAGGTGGTGGAGGCGGCGATGCTCACGACTGTGGAGAGACGGGGCAGGCGGTCAAACCGGAGCGGCGGGAGATTTTACCAACGCAGTCCAATCAGAGGTCAGGAACGAGGCTAATGTACACTGTGTTCCAAATGATTATGCAAACTGTATTTCAGTGTCAAAAAGGTAAAAAAAAAAATGAAACTCATGGATGGTTTTGTGTCTCGGGGCTCTATGAATCACTGACATTAATCTCAGAGACCTGGGATGATTAGTGTTCAGGTTAAGCCCAGTTAAGGGAAAAACGACTGAAAACGGATGTTCCACTTTATTATGCAGATCATCATTTTCAAGCAATAAGGGAAAGAAAAGGGGTCTTTCTGCTGATGAAAAGCATGAAATAGTTGAATGTCTTGGTCTTGGTATGAAAACCTTCGATATTTCATGAAAGATGAAGCGTAATCATCGAACTGATCAGAGATTTGTGGATGATTCAGACACACACGGGTTTGTGCAGATAAAGGCACAATGAGGACGGTTTCTGCCAGACAAACAGGTATTTGAAGCTGCTGGTGCCTCTGGAGTCTCCTGAACATGAAGGTGTCGGACCCTCCAGAGGCTGCAGTTGTGCATAAACCTTCTCTCCGGCCTCCCCTAAACGGTTAATTGAAGCTGAAGCAGAAACGGCTGCAGTGGCTCAGAAATACATGAGGCTCATTTTCAAACAGTCTTGTTCACTGATGAGGCCGTGTGACCCTGGATGGTCAGATGGATGGAGGAGTGGATGGTTGGTGAATGGCCACAATGTCCCAACAAGGCTGTGACGTCAGTAAGGAGGGGGCGGAGTCATGTTTTGGGCCAGAATCATGGGGAGAGAGCTGGTCGTCCCCTTTAGGCCCTTTTAGGCTCCCTGAAGGTGTGAAAATGACGTCTCAGTTTCTGACTGACCACTGTCTTCTATGCTACAAAAAGAACAAAATCCTCTTCATCATGACAACGCTCCATGTCCTGCTGTAAAGAAAACCTCTACATCACTGGCTGCTATGGGCATAAAAGGAGAGAAACTCATGATGTGGACCCCCTCCTCCCCTGACCTCAACCCTATTGAGAACCTCTGGAGCCTCAACAAAAAAAACTTCTATGAGGGTGGGAGGCAGTTTTTATGAGAACAGCAGCTCTGGGAGGCTATTCTAACATCCTGCAAACAAATCCAAGCAGAAACTCTCCAAAAACTCACAAGTTTAATGGATATAAGAATGTTGAAGCTGCTCAGAGAAGGTCCTGTGGTCAAATATAAAGATAATAGTTTGGAGCTGTGTTTGTGGATGTGACAGTCATGGCGGACTCACACTGCACGGTGCGGGCCTTGTTGGTCTGCAGCATCACGTATATCATGAGCGTCAGCTGGGGGGCGCTCTCGCAGAACGTCTCGATGAGCCGCAGCATGCTGAGGTCATGGGTCAGATACACGGCGAACTCCGAGCCCTCCTCACGGCGCCACCAGACCCGGAAGCCCTGCCAGATCACCCAGAAGTGTCTGCAACAGAGGAGAGGTCAAAGGTCAGCCAGAGGAGAGGGGTTAAAGGTCAGCCAGGAGAGTCTGCAACAGAGGAGAGGTCAAAGGTCAGCCAGAGGAGAGGGGTTAAAGGTCACCCAGGAGAGTCTGCAACAGAGGAGAGGTCAAAGGTCAGCCAGAGGAGAGGGGTTAATGGTCACCCAGGAGAGTCTGCAACAGAGGAGAAGGGTTAAAGGTCACCCAGAGGAGAGTTTAAAGGTCACCCAGAGGAGAGTCTGCAACAGAGGAGAGGGGTTAAAGGTCACCCAGAGGAGAGTCTGCAACAGAGGAGAGGTCAAAGGTCACCCAGAGGAGAGGGGTTAAAGGTCACCCAGAAGTGTCTGCGACAGAGGAGGTCAAAGGTCACCCAGAGGAGAGGGTCAAAGGTCACCCAGGAGAGTCTGCAACAGAGGAAGGGTTTATGTTGATAATGTTTTTGCTTTCTCGTGCCGCTCCTTGTAGGGTTGAGCCGATGGACGATATCATCGCCCATCGTGATGGAGAGCCACCATCGTGAGGCCACGCCCCCTCCTGTCAGAAACACGCACTGATCTTCTGATGGCCTTGTAAACCTACAAACTTTGCAGGGATTGCACTGTCAATTAAATCACGGATGTAACTAATATGCACGCTAGCGTCAGTAGCCTGCCAGAAGCTACGATGTGTTAGCCGTAATTATTAACATAAAGACGCGGCGGCTCTGTTTCTGACGCGCGGGGCTCTCTCTCTCTTTCTCTGCAGCTCAGAGTTTAACAGCGCGTGGTTTTGTTTTGCTTTGCTGCGTATTGAAACTTAAACCGTTTTAAAATGAGATGGCTCTCACATCGGAGCTAGCTGAGCGCGTGGACTATTCTCACGAAGGACCGAGAGAGGAAAGAGAGAGGAGAGAGAAAGAGGCGGTGCAGGAGTTAAGAGGTTAGAGCACACGGACCGGGCGGCGCGTGGAGCGGCTTCAAAAACGTAAGTTACGACGTAAACTTCAAAATATTGTCCCGTTCACCCACTGTTTCTTAAACATTGCGTTAAAACTGAGCAAATGCAAATAATAAGCTCTGATGTGATAAGAGTCTTGGTATTGAGGAGTTCACGCTCTGAATAAGTCGTTCTCAGACTTTACGCACGAGTTTTAACACATTTCTGTTGCAAAAGTCGTGTCCATGACTCTGTTCAAATCATGTTTAGTTTAGATCAATTTATCCTGCAATCTCACGTTTTCCTAACATACATACTAATATGCAGCATATACTGTATATAGGCTATGGAAATGTCTTTAAAAAAAATGCTTTTAATGAAAAATGGACGATATCATCGTCCATCACGATGGTTCAATGTAAACATCGTCAACGGCCAATTAAGGGAACATCGCCCAACCCTAGCTCCTTGTATTCACATCACGGCCCGTCAGAAGAGCTTTTCCGCCGGCTGAGTCTGACTGTGGGAAGACGCCGGAGAGAACAGTCTGAGAGACGTTTGGTTTGATGGAATCCACCGCTGGGAGTTCTTTTAATTACTCAAGACAGAGTTAGTCCACGGCCGAGTGAAGCAGCGGCATGTGCCCTTTCAGGATGTGAGACAATCATGTGAAGGTGTTAGATTTAAAGAAGATATCAACCGTGTTAGGGAAAGAGTAGAAAATAAAATCAGTAATGTTCATTCTAATCATATTTAATCGGCTCCTCTGCTTCATGGAGCTGCTCCTTTGGCAGAGGATTTAGATGATCTGACATTTTAGTCACAGTTTGAGTCTCATGAACAACTTTTGATTAATTTTGAGTCACAAAAATATCACTTTGACGTCGGATTTTGTTGCTTTTTTCGTCACTTTTTCGACACTTTTTTCACCACAGAGTTTTATCACCTGATGGACCAGATTTGGCCTTTGAGGAAGAGACTCGGACGATCCTTAGATTGAACTGTGTATAAAAGATGAAGCGATGAAGCCTGTTGTGTCTGTGTTTAACCCCTTAACTCCCACCTGAACCGAGCACATTTTCTCCAGTTTGGCTTTACCCCAATCCAAAAGCTTCTGGAAAAAAGGTGTGAAAATAGCGACAGAACTGAGACGAAAACAATGATGGAAATGTGACAAAAAGTGACGAAAACATTGACGAAGAAGTGGCAAAAATGTCACAAATATGTCACAAGAAATTGACAAAAAAATGAAAAAAAGACAAAAATTTGACAGAAAAAATGACAAAAAAATTGATAAAAATTTGCCCAAAAAATTTCAAAAATGTTACATAAAATGACAAAAATATGACAAAAATATGACAAAAATATGACAAAAGTGTGACAAAAAATGACAAAAATTTGACAAAAAAATGACAAAAAATTGATAAAAAATTGACAAAAAAAATTCTAAAATGTGACAAAAAATGACCAAAAAATGACAAAAAATTGACAAAAATTTGATAAATAATTGATAAAAATTTGACCAAAAAATTTCTAAAATGTGACAAAATATGACAAAAATAATGACAAAAAAATTACAAAAATGTGACAAAAAAATGATAAAAAATTTCAAAAATCTGACAAAATGTGACAAATAAAACTACAAAAATGTGACAAAAATGTGACAAAAAATGTCAAAAATGTGATAAAGTACAAACAGTGGGGCGATCGTTCTTTCAGGGTTGTAGCGCCAAAACTGTGGAACAGCTGCCCCTCAGTCTGCGTGTTCTCACAGAGCTGTCCCTCTTTAAGTCTAGATTGAAGACACATCTCTTCAAACTAGCTTTTAAGACTTAGATCGCACTTATTTGGTCGATTGATTTTTTTAAAATATTGTTTTATCTTTCTGTGAAGCACTTTGGTCTTCCTTGTGTTGTTGTAAGGTGCTATACAAATAAACTTTGATTGATTGATTGATAAAGATTTGACAAAAAATGACAAAAATGTGACAAAAATGTGATTAAAAAAAACTGACCAAAAAAAGACAAAAAGTTAGATAAATACCCAACAAAAAAATGATGGAAAAAAAATGTGATGACGTGAGGACAAAGATCCTCTGGGTTCAGGCGGGACTTAAGACCTTGGTTGTTTCAGCGTCACTGATGAAGAAGTCGTCGTCTCTTTGGCACATTTGGAAATATTTACAAACCGGGCCGTCAGGGGGAAGTTTCAAAATTGCCACAAGAATCACTTCTGCAAACGCTCATTTTACAAACGATGAAAACTCGAGGGCTGGAGTTCACCCTGGAATAAACGACATTTCAGTGAATTTCTCTCCCTGTGAGATCAATAAAGCTCCATCTTTGTTAATGAAACATGAAGCAGGTTTGCTGTTATTACGACTTATAAAAAGGGGAAACACAGGAGCTGGAATTTACCTCCGATCAGCCGCTGTTTGTGTTTGTTTAACCGCTTAACTCCCACCTGAACGGACCCCATTTTCTCCAGTTTAATCAAAAAGCTTCTTGGGGAAAAAAGCACCAAAACAGCCACAAAAAATGAGAAGAAAACAAGGATGTAAATGCAACCAAAAAGTGACAAAAACTCGACCAAAAAATGACAAAAACTCAACCAAAAAGTGACAAAAACTCAACCAAAAAGTGACAAAAACTCAACCAAAAAGTGACAAAAACTCGACCAAAAAATGACAAAAACTCAACCAAAAAGTGACAAAAACTCAACCAAAAAGTGACAAAAACTCAACCAAAAAAATGACAAAAACTCAACCAAAAAATGACAAAAACTCAACCAAAAAATGACAAAAACTCAACCAAAAAATGACAAAAACTCAACCAAAAAATGACAAAAACTCAACCAAAAAATGACAAAAACTCAACCAAAAAATGACAAAAATTTGAAAAAAGTGTGACAAAAAATCAACCAAAAAGTGACAAATATTCAACAAAGATGTGACAAAAAGTCAACCAACAAGTGACCAAAAATGTATAATAAATGTGACAGAAAAAATAAAAAATAAAAAAAACATAAAAAGGTGACACAACACAGCAACAACACAAGGAAAAATGTCAATTTTGTGGGTCTTAGCTTTCAAATGAGGTGCTACACAGGCCTATAGCCAAAGAGGACAGAAGGCATTCGGTTTAGGCGGGTGGTAAGAGGTTATATAACTCCTGAAAGTGAGGGCTTGGTTTTTCCATAAATGTAAAGTTTGTGTTTCTCGTACATTTTTCTGAAGAGTTCATTGATTTATTGATTTCCTTTTTTTATTTTTTGGGGGGAAATATTGGACATTTAACCTGATTGTTTGTTTTGTCAGCCTGAATACTTTCCTAAAACGAGCCTGTCCATCGTTTACTCTTGTGTTAATAACTGATATACTTTTCAAAGCCTAAAGTTAAAATGTTTAATCCCACAAACCCATTTTCATTTGTTCAGATTTGCAAACATTTCCATATTCAAAGTGAACTGGACACAACAGGAAACCTTTGAGCAGAGCTGGAAAATAAAGTAAAAAGTACAGATTTTACTTTACTTGAGTACCTTTCAGAGCAGGTAACTGTACTTTCTACTCCACCACATGTGACCTTTGTGGTTTGTAGTTTTTGTATTCTTTAAAACAATACAAAAACCTGTACTTCTAAGCTGGGTACTTTTTTACTTTTACTTCAGAAAAATTTTAATCTGATACTTTTGCTTTACTTGTACATTTTGTTTTACGTAAGAAAATACTTCTTCCACAAGTACTTTTAGTACGAAAGTGTTAACAAGTTCAGTCCAAACTGCAGCTGAATGTGTAAAAACAGAAGTGGGTAGAGTCCCCAAAAGATTTACTTAACGCGACTTTGAAATTATTTTACTCAAGTAAAAAGTACTTTGAGAGAATGTTACTTAAGTACTGCGAGTACTGAGTCTTGAAAGAGTTTGATTTATTTTTTAAAAAGTATGTGAAACGAAGTAAAATCCTGTAGAAATCCTGATTTTTACCAAGAAAATTCACAGAAAATGTCCAAAAAAACAAAATAATTCTTTAGAACAAGGAGCACGAGACGAACTACATCTGTTTTATCAAAATGAAGGATTTGCCGCTTAAATATTTACTCAGTGGAAAAAGTTTCAATTATTTTTAGTCAAATAATAAAATAAAAAATACCATATGATGAGCACAATTTCTTCCCAAAGTCCCTCAGGTGCAGTAACTGGTTTTAAATAACACCTGTAGTGTCTAGTGTTCTGTTCTCCAGGACACGTGTTGTTTACCTGCAGAGGAAGCCGAGCTGCAGCACGTGGAGGAGGCAGGACAGCTTCACTCTGTCCCCGAACATCACCACGCTGTTCCCGGCCGTGCCCTGACCCTCTGCCCCCTCCTCCCCCCCTCCTCCTCCCGCGCCGAGCCCCGGCAGCTCTCGGTCGTACTGGAACCAGAACCAGCTGAACATCTGCACCACCACCGAGGACAGCGCCATGAGCCCGACCAGGACCCCGAACCACAGCAGGTCCCCGCGGCAGTAGAACTCCGTGGCCACCCAGATGTCCGAGCCCCAGTCCACCAGGAACGTGCACACGCCGACCACCGAGAAGGCCAGGTCCACCCACGAGTACCGGGCCAGGCTGGCGCACTCCATTCCGCTCCGTGTCACTGTAGTTTCGCGTTAGCCGCTAGCATCACAACTCCCGAACCTGTTGCTGTTAGCCATGTTAGCATCCGCGAGCTAGGCGCCGTTATCCCGCGTCTTTTCCACTCATTTTAACGCTTCAACCCATTGGAACCCGGTCAAAGTCACTCGGTTTATTCCGTCGGTTCTCCCCGCGCGCGTTAACGTCAAAACATAGTCGTTGCGGTGAGTTTTGGGCGGTGGAAAGTGAAGAAGTAAGTTCGTGAAAAGTGCGAGCGGCTGTGAGTGAGAAGCGGCGGCGGGGTGAGTTTGTTTTGGCTCGCGCTGTCAGGAGGAGCTAAGCGCTAAGCACCGCCCCTCGCTGTGGATGCGGGAGGAAACGGGGCTCCACGGCGGGGCGGGCGGGGCGGGGTTTTAAACGCCCCCGGCTGAGGTTAAGCGCGTTTACTTGAGAAATGTTTTTCGTTTGCGTCATCGGACCGTTATAACAGGACAGTGCGCGCGAAATGGAAAGAAAAATAATGAAGGGAAATAATAAGAAGTGATAAAAACATGACAAACGCGACAAAAACGTGATATAAATGAAACAAGAAAGAGGAAAGAGTTTAGATCCGTTTTGTAGGCAGGGCTGGATTTAAACAAAATGGGCCCCAGGGCTTAAGTCTTTTCAGGGCCCCCCACAATCAATCAATATTTATTTACACCGTAACCATGTCTGTCGGATTTCTCTCTCTCAACCAGGAAAGGATAAATTAATGATTTATTTTTATTTTTATTTGAACATGCAGAAGTAACTTCCTAAACACAGCACTAGTACAAAAAAAAGGCAAATTTGTGAAAATAGCAGTTTAACCCCTTAACTCCCACCTGAACCGAGCACATTTTCTCCAGTTTTTGGCTTTACCCCAATCCAAAAGCTTCTGGAGAAAAGGTGAGAAAATAGCGACAAAACTGAGACGAAAACAATGATGGAAATGTGACAAAAAAGTGACAAAAAATGTATGAAAAAGTGGCAAAAAAATGACCAAAATGTGATTAAAAAAAAGACAAAAAAATTACAAAAAAATTACAAAAAAATTATGAAAAAATTAACATGTGACAAAAAGTGACAAAAATTGTACTATTTGACAAAAAAATTACAAAAAAAAGACAAAAAATGTGACAAAAAAAAATGTGACAAAAAAATTACAAAAAAAGACCAAAAAAAATGACAAATAAATTCTGGAAAAGTGGAAAAAAATTCACAAAAAATGGACAAAAAAAACGACAAAAAAAATGATGAAAAAATGATGAACATGTGACAAAAAGTGACAAAAAATGTACAATTTGACAAAAAAAATTTACAAAGAAGTTACAAACCCCCCCCCCTAAAAAATTATGGGGAAGAACCTTTGCTCCTGCCAGACTGGTGGGGGGGCTCATTTATAAGGGGGGTCTGGGGGTCCTCCCACAGAGACCTTTATTTTTTTAATGGGGGCATTTTAACAAACCAATAGTACATATGTTTCCAAGTGTCAACTCAATGAAAATGGCTCAGACCTTGTTTAGAACCGGTTTAATCCTGGTTTAAACGTAATAAGATTGTTTTCATTCATATTTTGGAAGCAAAGCACTTTACATAAACTTCTGAATGATAGAATCCTTTATTTCAATTTATTAAAACAATAATGACAGTTATTGCTGCTATAGTTATAAAGGATGTAAGCTTTAATCGCCTATTAATGAAAACTGTTCACGTTATACTTTTTACTGCTTGTTAAATGCTGCCCTCTGCTGTCCAAAAGAAGAAATGTCTTTATTTTTTCTTTGACTTTTTGTTTTACCATATGAACGTTATAAGTTACACATAGTTTTTTTTTTTTTTTAACAAACAATAACTTACATCAATACTACAAGACTTTGCACAATCAGCTCTTAAAACAGCCCCGGTTCTGGATCAGAGCTACAATAATAAAAACGTTGAACGATCCCGTCTCACGTTTGTTGTTTTCGCTGATGGAGGCGGGAAGTGTAGGATCTACTGCAGGAGGCACTTCTTCTCAGACGTGTTTCCTCTTAAAGCGACTGAAACGGCCTCGTCAAACAGTTCCTCCAGCCCCTCCTGCAAAAGCAACAAGAAACAAAACACAAGACACGGTTAACCCCTTAACTCCCGCCTGAACCGAGAGCATTTTCTACAGTTTGGCTTTACCCCAATCCAAAAGGTGAGAAGAAGCAACACAACTGAGACGAAAACAATGATGAAGATGTGAAAAAAAATTGACAAAAATGGACAAAAAAAATGACAAACTATGACAAAAAAAATGACAAAAAATTTACAAAAAAATTACAAAAAAGCAACAAAAAATGACAAAAAATGACAATAAATGTGACAAAAAATGACAATTTTTTTTTACAAAAAATGACCAAAAAAATGACAAAAAATGTGACAATAAATGACAAAAAGGCAAAAAAAAGCACAAAAAATGACAAAAAAAATGACAAAAAAATTGACAAAAAAATTGACAAAAAATTACAAAAAATGTGACAATGACAAAAAGGCAAAAAAAGCAAAAAAAAGCAAAAATAATGACAAAAATTGACAAAAAAATGACCAAAAAAATGACAAAAGTGACAAAAAATTTACAAAAAATTTACAAAAAATTTCCTAAAAATTTACAAAAAATGACAAAAAATGTGACAAAAAATTCCCCAAAAAAAGTTACAAAATGAGTTGAATACCCTCCCAAAAAGATGATGAAATCTGATGACGTGAGGAAAAAGATCCATTTATATGAGTTTTGTAGATCTTGGCTTTCAAATGAGGCGTTACACTGGCCTACAGGATTTGGGTAAAGCTAAACTGGAGAAAAGGCTCTCGGTTCAGGCTGGAGTTCAGAGGTTAATCAGGAGTCCAACCCGTGACCTCCGACACGGCAGGAGACACACCTTGGTTTCCGCCGAACACTCCATGTACTTCACTGCTCTCAGCTCTCGGGCCAGTTTCTCTCCGTCCTCAGGCTGCAGGGGGCGCTGTTCGTCCTCAGCCAGTTTGTCCAGGACGCCGCGGTCGCCTCTGAGGTCTGTCCTTGTGCCCACGAGCAGGAACGGGGCGTCGGGGCAGTGGCGGGTGATCTCCGGGACCCACTGCAGGCAGAGGGGGAGGTTAGAGGTTTGGATTCAGGCAGAGGCTGCGGGGCAGAGGCTGCGGGGCAGAGGAGGACCTTCTGTCGGACGTTCTGGTAGGACGAGGGTGAGACCACGGAGAAGCAGACGAGGAACACGTCGGTCTGAGGGAAACTCATGGGACGCAGCCGGTCGTAGTCGCTGATGCCTGAAAACATCGGTTCATGATCGTCTGGTTTTAATCTAAATCTAAGAAGGATTTAGTCGACTTTGCATTTATAATATTGACTGAGCAGTGTGGGTTAAACTAGTGAGCGGTGTGTGGGTTAAACTCGTGAGCAGTGTGGGTTAACCCCTTAACTCCCTCCTGAACCGAGCACATTTTCTCCAGTTTGGCTTTACCACCAATGCAAAAGCTTCTGGAAAAAAGGTGTGAAAATAGCAACAAAACTGAGACGAAAACAATGATGGAAATGTGACAAAAAAGTGAGAAAACATTGATGAAAAGGTTTGCAAAAATGTCACAAGAAATTGACGAAAAATGACAAAAATGTGACAAAAATTGACGAAAAAAATGACAAAAATGTGATTAAAAATGACAAAAAATTGATTAAAAAATGACGGAAAAAAAGACAAAAAAATGACAAAAATGACAAAACATTTATAAAAAAAATTACAAAAAAATGACAAAAAATTGATAAAAAAAATGATAAAAAATGCCGAAAAAAAATGACAAAAAATTGACGAAAAAAATGACATAAAAATTATTTTAAAAATGACAAAAATTTGATTAAAAAAATGACAAAAATGTGGCAAGAAAATGACAAAAAATTGATTAAAAAATGAAAAAAAGAAATGATGAAAAAAATGTGATTAAAAATGGACGAAAAAATGACAAAAAAAGATTTAAAAAATGACAAAAAATTGATGAAAAATTGAAGAAAAAAATGACAAAAATTTTATTAAAAAATGACGAAAAAAATGACAAAAAAGTTACAAAAATTAGTTGAATACCCAACAAAAAATGATGGAAAAAATCTGATGACGTGAGGAAAAAGATCCTCTCAGTTCAGGGTTAAGAGGTTAAACTCGTGAGCAGTGTGGGTTAAACTCGTGAGCAGTGTGGGTTAAACTCGTGAGCGGTGTGGGTTAAACTCGTGAGCAGTGTGTGGGTTAAACTCGTGAGCAGTGTGGGTTAAACTCGTGAGCAGTGTGTGGGTTAAACTCGTGAGCAGTGTGGGTTAAACTAGTGAGCAGTGTGGGTTAAACTCGTGAGCAGTGTGGGTTAAACTCGTGAGCAGTGTGTGGGTTAAACTCGTGAGCAGTGTGGGTTAAACTCGTGAGCAGTGTGGGTTAAACTAGTGAGCGCTGTGGGTTAATAAGGTACAAATGAAGAATCTCTGACTTGTTGTGTCCCACAGGTCCAGACTGATGGTTTTCCCGCCGCTCGTCACCGTCAGGCTGTGGTTTTGAATCTGCAGAAACATGTTTCATCATCATTTACCAGGACGGAACTGGAATCACAGTTTAATCACAGTTTAATCACAGTTTAATCACAGTTTATCGAAACTTCAAGAAGTCGCAACGTTTTCCTCCAGGTCCAACGTCTTTATGTCTTTAACTCGCTCTATATTATAAGGAGCTGCTAGTATAGTTACCTACTGTATGTATATATAGTTACCTACTGTATGTATATATAGTTACCTACTGTATGTATATATAGTTACATACTGTATGTATATATAGTTACATACTGTATGTATATATAGTTACATACTGTGTGTATATGTATATATAGTTACATACTGTGTGTATATATAGTTACCTACTGTATGTATATATAGTTACATACTGTATGTATATATAGTTACATACTGTGTGTATATGTATATATAGTTACATACTGTGTGTATATATAGTTACCTACTGTATGTATATGTAGTTACCTACTGTATGTATATATAGTTACATACTGTATGTATATATAGTTACATACTGTATATATATATATAATTACATACTGTGTGTATATGTATATATAGTTACATACTGTATATATATATAATTACATACTGTGTGTATATATAGTTACATACTGTATATATATATAGTAACGTACTGTATGTATATATAGTTACATACTGTATATATATATAATTACATACTGTGTGTATATATAGTTACATACTGTATATATATATAGTAACGTACTGTATGTATATATAGTTACATACTGTATGTATATATAGTTACATACTGTATGTATATATTGTAACCTACTGTATATGTATATATAGTTACATACTGTGTGTATATATAGTTACATACTGTATGTATATATAGTTACATACTGTGTGTATATATAATTACATACTGTATGTATATATAATTACATACTGTATGTATATATAATTACATACTGTATGTATATATAATTACATACTGTGTGTATATATAATTACATACTGTATGTATATATAATTACATACTGTATGTATATATAATTACATACTGTATGTATATATTGTTACATACTGTGTGTATATATAATTACATACTGTGTGTATATATAGTTACATACTGTGTGTATATATAATTACATACTGTGTGTATATATAGTTACATACTGTATGTATATATAGTTACATACTGTATGTATATATAGTTACATACTGTATGTATATATAGTTACATACTGTATGTATATATAATTACATACTGTGTGTATATATAATTACATACTGTGTGTATATATAGTTACATACTGTGTGTATATACTGTAAGGAGCTGCTAACATACTGTATATGTATATATAGTTACATACTGTATATATATATAGTTACATACTGTATGTATATATAGTTACATACTGTATATATATATATATAGTTACCTACTGTATGTATATATAGTTACATACTGTGTGTATATATAGTAACATACTGTATGTATATATAGTTACATACTGTATATGTATATATAGTTACATACTGTATATATATATAGTTACCTACTGTATGTATATATAGTTACATACTGTGTGTATATATAGTAACATACTGTATGTATATATAGTTACATACTGTATATGTATATATAGTTACATACTGTATATATATATAGTTACCTACTGTATGTATATATAGTTACATACTGTATATATATATAGTTACATACTGTATGTATATATAGTTACATACTGTATATGTATATATAGTTACATACTGTATATATATATAGTTACCTACTGTATGTATATATAGTTACATACTGTGTGTATATATAGTAACATACTGTATGTATATATAGTTACATACTGTATATGTATATATAGTTACATACTGTATATATATATAGTTACATACTGTGTGTATATATAGTTACATACTGTATATGTATATATAGTTACATACTGTATATATATATAGTTACCTACTGTATGTATATATAGTTACATACTGTGTGTATATATAGTAACATACTGTATGTATATATAGTTACATACTGTATATGTATATATAGTTACATACTGTATATATATATAGTTACATACTGTATGTATATATAGTTACATACTGTATATGTATATATAGTTACATACTGTGTGTATATATAGTTACATACTGTATATGTATATAGTTACATACTGTATGTATATATAGTTACATACTGTATATGTATATATAGTTACATACTGTATATATATATAGTTACCTACTGTATGTATATATAGTTACATACTGTATATATATATAGTTACATACTGTATGTATATATAGTTACATACTGTATATGTATATATAGTTACATACTGTATATATATATAGTTACATACTGTATGTATATATAGTTACCTACTGTATGTATATATAGTTACATACTGTATATATATATAGTTACATACTGTATGTATATATAGTTACATACTGTATATGTATATATAGTTACATACTGTATATATATATAGTTACATACTGTATATATATATAGTTACATACTGTATATATATATAGTTACATACTGTATATATATATAGTTACATACTGTGTGTATATACTGTAAGGAGCTGCTGTCCGTGTAGGTCTTCAGTAGATGAGTTTTTCCTGCAGCGTAATCTCCCACCAGCAAACACTTCACCGTCTGCATCTGAGGACCAGAGCTCCGTCACTCGGGGTCGAGTCACAGTTTCCTCGTATAAACTTCGTAACGTTCATTGTGTCGACTTGTGTTTCTAGCATCACTTTTTAGGTTGGTTTTGTCAGACACTAAGGTTAGAGATGTTAAAGATCTTTTTACCGTTACACGTCACCGCACGCCGGTGATGCTTCTGATGACGGCCTGCAGAGGGCGCTGAAACATGTAAAGGTAGAAAGATCTTTAACATCTCTAACCTGTCTGACAAAACCAACCTAAAAAGTGATCATAGTTTCCAGGCGAGTCCGGGAGCCGTATCATTTAAAGCAGGGGTGCCCAAACTTTTTGTCTCCGAGGGCCAAAATGAAAAAGTGCCTGTGGGTCGCGGGCCAAACACAGCGATGTCAAGCGTGAAACATATAACTGCAAATAATAACAGTTACTTTATTTTCTTTTTTGGTTTACCTTTGCATTTATTTCAATCTATGCAATTAACCTTTTCCCTCACGTCATCAGATTTTTTTTCCCATCATTTTTTGGTTGGGTATTCAACTCATTTTTGTAACTTTTATGTCATTATTTGGGCATTTTTTGTCACATTTTTGGCATTTTTTCGTCATTTTTTTCCATCAATTTTTCGTCACTTTTTTCTCACATTTCCATCATTGTTTTCGTCTCAGGTTTCTTGCTATTTTCACAGCTTTTTTCCAGAAGCTTTTGGACTGGGGTAAAGCCAAACTGGAGAAAATGTGCTCAGTTCAGGTGGGAGTTAAGGGGTTAAACATGCTACAAAAGCCTAGTTTTAGTAGAACAAAATCAATTATTGTAGCAATATAGAGCAAAATGGAAACAACACCTACAGTGACTTTAGCTCATTCATTTCTTTAAGTCAAAGAAAATGCCATATATCATTTTGAAAGTGTCAGTTCAGCATAAACTCTTTTATAAGTCATAGATGTCAACGATTTTTGCAAAGAAAAAGTTGGAAAAATGGAAAGTTGATGCTACGACGCTCTGTGATTGATAAACACCAAAACACCAGAACAGTGTTTCCTTAACTTTGCGAAAGGAGTGAAACAGCGCCCCCAATTTGACGCTGGTGGACAAAAAGTGTACTGCATCTATATTTGCCATTGAGAATGAACGGGAGAGAGAGTTATTAACCAGATGCTGCGCAAAAGTAGGTCACCCTCTGGCGGGCCAACCTAATTGTTCCGGCGGGCCAAATTTGGCCCGCGCGGGCCCCACTTTGGGCACCCCTGATTTAAAAGGATCGTTAAATATTAAATGTAATGAAAACATGTGGCTGCTCACGCTCACCTCGGCCTGACGTGGAAACAGCCCCAGGGTTTTGCAGCGTCGCTCAGTCGTCGCCTCGTTCACAAAATGAAAACTCTAAATGACCAAACCTTTCCTCCGAGCCGACCACGAGAGCCGCGTCTTCCTCTTTCCTCACAGCAGCAGAGTTTGGAGCTCGCGTTTTACAACACGCCGGACTTCCTGTGACGTCACTCCAACTGTGAGCGGCTCCTTTGAAGCCTCGACAGACGCGATATCACTGAGGTCAGAGTTCAGGCTGATCGTTTCCCAGCAGGAGGAAGAGGAGGAGGAGGAGGAGGAGGAGGAGGAGGAGGAGGAGAGAGGAGGAGCAGGAGGAGGAGGAGGAGGAGGAGGAGGAGGAGGAGCAGGAGGAGGAGGAGGAGGAGGAGGAGGAGGAGGAAGGGGGAGCAGGAGGAGGAGGAGGAGGAGGAGGAGGAGGAGGAGGGGGAGGAGAGAGGAGGAGCAGGAGGAGGAGGAGGAGGAGGAGGAGGAGGAGGAGCAGGAGGGGAGGAGGAGGAGGAGGAGGAGGAGGAGGGGGAGCAGGAGGAGGAGCAGGAGGAGGAGGAGGAGGAGGGAGGAGGAGCAGGAGGAGGAGGAGGAGCAGGAGGAGGAGGAGGAGGAGCAGGAGGAGGAGGAGGAGGAGGAGGAGGAGGAGGAGGCGGAGACTAAACCGGGTCTCACGCTCGAAACTGGAACTACATGTCACTATAGTAGCAATGAAATCTCTCATTATAGATTTTATTATTATTATTTATTCTTGTTTCAAACTCTGCTTCCTCTTTCCGTCCGTCCTCGTCCAATCAGGAGCTTCTTTCAACCAGAAACAGATGCAGCATTTGAGCTTTTCTGTGTTTTTTAGTGTTTAGGACATTATTGTTTCATTTAGAACAAAGTTTACAGTGCAGAACTTTTAATGTTGTTTAACCTCTTAACTCCCGCCTGAACCGAGAGGATCTTTTCCTCACGTCAGCAGATTTCCATCATTTTTTTGTTGGGTATTTAACTCATTTTTGTAACTTTTTTGTCATTTTTTTGTCAATTTTTTTTATCCCATTTTTATCAAATTTTTGCCTTTTTTTTTGTCATTTTTTAGTTATTCTTTAATCATTTTTTTTTTTCATTTTTTGTCACATTTTTATCAAATTTTTTATCAAAGTTTTTCATTTTTTTTCATTTTTTGTCACATTTTTGTCATTTTTTTGTCCCATTTTTATCATTTTTTTGTCATTTTTTAGTCACATTTTTGTTAAATTTTTATCAAAGTTTTTAATTTTTTTGTCATTTTTTGCCAATTTTTTGCCAATTTTTGTAATTTTTTGTAATTTTTTGCCAATTTTTGTCCCATTTTTGTATTTTTTAGTCACATTTTTGTCACATTTTTATCAATTTTTTTTCAACATTTTAGTCATTTTTTTGGTCATTTTTTTGACCATTTTTTGTCAATTTCTTGTGACATTTTTGTGACATTTTTGCCACTTTTTCATCATTGTTTTCGTCTCAGTTTTGTTTGCTATTTTCTCACCTTTTTTCCAGAAGCTTTAGGACTGGGGTAAAGCCAAACTGTCGCAAATGTGCTCGGTTCAGGTGGGAGTTAAGGGGTTAAGAAAAGTCCCGTAGAGATTGGATTATTAAACAAACGGTCAGATAAATGTAACATGTAAAGAGTCTTTGTCTATAGCAGGACACACTTTTTCTTCTTCTTCTTTGTTTCTTTGTTTTCCCCCAAAGCGGCAAAAACGGCCTCCTCTAACACTTCCTCCACGCCCTCCTGCAAAAACACACACGAGGACATGTGAAACTGTGAGGTCAGGAGTCCAACCTGTGACCTCGAACGCGGCAGGAGACACACCTTGGTTTCCGCCGAACACTCCATGTATTTCACTGCTCTCAGCTCTCGGGCCAGTTCTCTCCGTCCTCAGGCTGCAGGGGGCGCTGTTTGTCCAGGACGCCGCGGTCGCCTCTGAGGTCTGTCCTTGTGCCCACGAGCAGGAACGGGGGGCGTGGGGGCAGTGGTTGTCTGATCTCCGGGACCCACTGG